>NC_059187.1:7291733-7591733 GCF_020631705.1 Daphnia magna
GGTGATCCCACAACTGTACGTGTGAATACATTTTCTGATCCAACAAAGGTCGGCTTTCTAAACCCGACAATCGACATTTCTCTCTCCATTTCGAGTCGCCTGATGTACTGTTTAATGATTGTTTTGTTTCCTGTGTCGAAAAAAAATTGCGAATAATGGTTCTGAATTTTTATCTGCTTGAATTTTTTGAAATAGAAACCCAGGGGAACAAAGGGCAAACCATCTTGCAGGAGCAACTTCATCGTTCCATTTCCTGCCGAATCCCTTCAGTATGGGGAAACAAAACAGCAAGTTGAAACCAGAAGTGCTGGAAGATTTGCGTCAGAACACGGAATTTTCAGGTGCGTTTCCTATCTTAAATGTTCATTTGCTTCGTCGTACATTTCACGAGTTTGCTGCTTCGTGTGTATGCCGTAACTAAGCCACTTACATCATGCCGTAGGATGGCTCCTATTAGTTTTGTTGTGCAACTGTTACACCCTACACTTGTTACGTATTATTACCGAACATTATTATACTGTTCTATAATTAGCATATCTCATATTTTCTGTTCTTTTAGATGCGGAAATCCAGGAGTGGTATAAAGGATTCCTGAAAGATTGCCCTAGTGGACACCTTAGCGTCGAAGAATTTAAGAAGATCTACGGCAACTTTTTCCCGTACGGTGACGCATCAAAGGTATATTTAGAATAATTAGGTGTGATGCTCGACATTGTCAAGTGCAAGTACGTATACGGTATCTTAGCTCACTGGAGAATTTTATGTCGTATTACAACATAATTGCGAACGGTATCGCAATACCCATCGGCCCTGATGTAAATGAAAAGCCATGAAATTGGCGACGTTCTCAGTAAATTTGAGCTCGAGATCCCCATTTAATTCCTGTTATGTTTATTATTATTATACTCTTTGTTTGATCCTGCTCCCCAATTTAATGTCCAGTAATACTAAGAGTTAACGACAAAAAGTAGTATTGGAAAAAAAAAGATTATAAAATCAAATCAAAGCGATTGCCATGGATCACGATGAATATTAGGCAAATAACAAAATATTGTTTCTTGTTACAGTTTGCTGAACATGTTTTCCGGACCTTTGACGCTAACGGCGACGGAACTATTGATTTTCGGGAATTCCTCTGTGCCCTGTCCGTCACTTCCCGTGGCAAACTGGAACAAAAGCTCAAATGGGCCTTTTCCATGTATGATCTTGACGGTAATGGTTACATCTCGCGGCAAGAGATGCTGGAAATTGTTACGGTAAGTGGTTTCACTTTTCAATTTTTGTTGTCACAAAGTTGTTTTCCGGTGTAAAATACGATGGTGCTACTGTATAAGGATTGGGTTGACGTGTTTCCTTAACACTTTCAAAAATACAACTGGTCTACAATTTGGTAATACTTCGTGTGGTATTTCTCCGAGGTTGCAACTGGACTTAGTTAAATTAAATTGTCACCTCGTTCTCTGCTCATTCAATTTAAATAAATTACATCAGATTTAATTGTAAACTCTTATTGCTGAATTTAATAGGCAATCTACAAAATGGTCGGATCGGTTATGAAGATGCCCGAGGATGAGTCTACTCCCGAAAAACGGACAGACAAGATTTTCCGTCAAATGGATAAAAATATGGATGGGAAATTATCGCTTGAAGAGTTTATTGAAGGAGCCAAAAGCGATCCGTCAATCGTGCGACTGCTTCAGTGCGATACCCAGGGTGGTGCTCAATAGCGTTAGCCTCTCAAACGTGTAGCACCAAACGCCCGATATACCATATACAAGACTATTTATCAAATGGGTAAACACTGCGATATGTTAAAATTGATTTTTCTTTTGTATTCACATCAAACTACTTGGAGACTTAACAATACTAGAAAGATGGGGGTCCAAATTCTATGCTTGTCATGTCGAGTAAACTAGCAGACTATTAGGCCTAAATTCATCCAACGGGAAAAATTTGCTTCCACAGACTCTATAGCCTTACAGAGCGTTGTGGGAGCCCCTCGACATTCTCATTCATTTGTACTGCTAAAAGAGTCGCTTGCAAAGTATTGATTTTGAAATACAGAAGCCACGAGAGTGTTTAGAATTCATATTTGGAATTAATTTAAATGAGTCCGTATTTAAGAAGTTTCACGAAAACTTGATGGTATTTGTAAACGTGCAACTCATTGATAAAACGTATCACAAGACCGATATTCTTATCCTGCTTTTCAAATAAAGAAAAAAACGACGATGTAAAAAGCTGTTGTAACTTCCATTCGATCAAAGGTTTGGGGAAAAAAAACACCATTTTAGCCGGTATCAGGTATTTTAGGGAATTGTAAGAAATCACCTTTATACTTTTGTGTTCATAATGCCATTCCTAACTTCGATTGAAGTCGCAGTTTTAATCTTTCCACTCGTTTTCGTTTGTTAGTTGAATAAGGAAGTGATGCTTTCTGCTTGCTTAAGCGTATCTATTCAATTTGCTCTTCTCATAGCAAGTTGCGACATAGAAACTACGGGCTTTCGGAAGGAAAACTTTCTTTTACGTTTAATAATCACAGTGTGTTATAAAAATGCATTTTTTTCTGTTTCCTGATCTTGTTCTATCTTTTTTCTTCTAAAAACTTGTTTTAGAGAGGCAGAGAGAGAAAGAGGGAGAAAGAAGAGCGAGAAATGAGCCAAACAGCTTGTGGTTTGTACATCTGTGGGAAATAGACCCTAAACACAGACATGAACATCCGTACCCTTCGCATCTCGTCACCTCTTCGTTGCACCAACTTGAAAATACAGATATACATGTCGCTGCAATTTGGAGGCTAAAATGGAGGCACATTTTATTAACGTTTTCTGGTGCAAGACTGCAAGTAGTTATTCAAGTCCTTTGTCCTTTTCATTATTAGTGTGCGTTATTGTCTTTACAGAGTTTGTCGAATGAATCTGGAGAAACTGGTGTCCCATGGGTGATAACCAATTGTATAGCTTGTTCTTGAATTTCAGTTTTTGATGGTATTTGGTTTTACGTAGTAGTCTACGTCATTATAATGACATCGTTTGTTACGATTCGGCCTGGGTACATATTGTCAATCATATTTACATCAATCAAGGTTTCTTCTTCTTCTCTATTTGACTTCCATTTCAATTCTTCATTGTTGTGCTACAGTTACAAAGTTGTATTGCTACATGTAAATCGTGAACAGTTCTCGACACAGCATGCCAAGCAAGAGTGAACAAACATACGAGGGGACACTTCTAAAGAAAGCACGACAGATAGCACACCCTTTAATATTTACATGAGGTGGTTGGTTTACTTTTTCTCAGGTGCGTGTTATTTATTTAATTCTTTCCCCTACTCTTTAACTACTGTACGTGACATCGTGTTTTGCAATCTCGTATTTGCATTTATTTTATTGCCCATCTTTCCGCCTTCTTCAGTGTTTGGGACCCCTCTTCCTTTTCGGGTGTGCATCTATTCTCTCACAAAATTTTGGATTTGATTGCCCCCGTCATAATTCCACCTGAGCAGCCCCAGAAAGATGAATGAAAGCTTTAATTATAAGCTGAACCCACTTCAAGCTATGTCGCTTTATCTTTATCGTGAAATTCAATGCATGTTTTCCTTAAACTACAATTAATAAACATATGAAATCTGGCATCAAGGACGTCCTATTTATTTTGGTGTTTACCTTATTAGAGAGATCAGTAGTAAACAATCAGTAACATATCAGTAAAACAATCATGAAAACGCAAAAGTACTAGTCGTCAACCCGAGTAGATTTCGTCAGCCTATTTATTTTGCAAAGCGAAACAAACTCGAAAAGAGGAGCTTCCCATCGCACAGCTCGTCCTTCCCTATCTGAGCCCTCCCGGCACCCGAATCCAACGGGGAACGGAAGGGAAATATTGCTTATAGGTCTACCAAAAAATTAACATGCATTAAGGAAAAAATTTTCTATTTTCAATAATGCTTTCAAATCTTTAACGGGGTAGAACTCTACCTACTAGCATTGCTCGTCCTGGAGACATCCTATGAACGTTCGTTGCTCCCACCTACGTCCGTCGTCTTTCGAGAAGGTTTGGATGTTCCATGGACAAAAAGGGGATAACCATTTACCAAAAGTCGGATAAGCGTCTGTATAGGGAACCAGGAAACTCATTTAACGGAGCCCAGCTCCAGAAGCCTACCCGATGGAGACTCATCTAACGCAGATTTGGGGCATCGTTTTATACCGTCACGCAAATTACTCCTCTTCCGGACTGCGTATCTTCGTATCTTCCTTAGAGCGGACTTCTCCTGATAATTTCTTCACCACGATCGCAGCGTTGTCCAAGGAACGGATGACTCATCTCTGCGAAGACATAACCAATCTTTCTTTTCACCCGCGACAAGTTCCCCCTTCTTCAAGCAGGCGACTCGACTGTACTAATCTTCTGCGATCCACGAAGGTTGATGAAACTAAAAAAATCAGCTTGCGTTCTCTTGGCACATAAACAACTTTTACTTCGTCGTTTTTACTCCTTCCGGTTGGTCTTACTTGTTCAAATGTTTTTTGTATTTCCCGGATAGTCTTAAGCATTTTTCTTTCTGAAAAACCCCCCTGCCTTCGGCCACGGAAGAGGCGCTGCCATCGCATTTCTTCCGGCAGTTTGGGATCTACCATCCACTCGTTCAGGAGCCTTCACAATTGAACCAGCTCCTGGTGGCGTCATCAAAATACTTTTCCAAATTATTTCTTTTTCCAATATCGCCCATCTGTTGCGGGTAGAATTTTCTTGAATGCACTTCTACCATTGGTGCGCATCTTCTTCCGAACTTTTTCGGAAGATTGGCGGGCTAATAAAGTTTCTAACAGCTTCCATAGCTTGTCTTTGCGGCTACTCAATATGTCTTGATAGCACTACACTTGCATTTGGATAATTCGTTCGCTTTAACAGTGTTGACCAGTTTTTATTCAGCTTGTTTTTAAAGACGCCAGAGGGACGGAAACCGATAAGACGGGTAATCCTCAGCCGCTTAATCAGACCTTTTCAGCTAGCTACAGGGTAAGGGGGTGAAATTGCCAAATCTGGCAACTTATCCTGACAACTTAACCAGAGCTCTTGTTCTGTCGTCTGCTCCCAATCGTTGCGTGTTATTTCAGATGAGCTCTTCGCTTTGCTAGCTCTTGCGTAAGTTATCCTTTTTGTCAATTACTCGAGTGTCGTTACTACTACCCCTCAGTAGTCCTAGTTACGTTGGGAAGATAAGTTGGGTTGGGTAGTTGAAATTGGGTAGATCAGTTTGATGGCTTCTGATTCACAGTTCAGTGGGTCGGGAAACCCTAGATGAAGGCAAAGAGACTACGACAATCGGCCTCAATCGCCGGAAGTCCCGTTAGACCCACTTTTTGATCAGGATGGTATGGATGAACGTGAAAACCAATAAACTGAGTCCCTTTTAAAGAAATTTAAAAGAGATGAGACGGTAGAAGCGTGGAAAGGAGTTTAAAAAGTTCTTGTGCGAAGGCATGGGAAAAGACGAGTCGAAGGAGCTTAGTGGGCGTTTTTTTCCGTCGTTTAATAGAAGCTTTATTTCAGAAAAGCTGGTAGGCCGACTCTAGACGATTCTATGTATCAACGACTGGCAGTGGTCAAAAATTCAAAAACCGTGAAAAGTTAAATTGATCTTCATGAAAAGGTTGTTTTTAAAATCCATCAAAAAGTTTTAGACGCTACCAAGCCCCTCTTATTCCTCGCCAACGAGAAATTAACTGATGTTGCACATCGCGAGGCGATATCGACGGCCATATCCTTGGTATGCAACGCTCTCCATTCTGTAACGGAGACACGCCGCCTAACCATGTTGCGTCAGACCAGCCCCTCGTTTACCTTCATTCTGGGCAACAAGTCGAATTTCAAGCAGGACGAGATGGAGGATTTGTTCGGTAGGTCATTTGTCAAGGAGATGGTAAAGTCGGCAGACACAGTCAAGAAATTGGCTAACATGGGCTGATCGGGCCTTCTAGACCACGCTGGCGGAATCAATCGCTCGGTGGAGAAACATTACCATGGTGGTTACACAGCAGGGAAAGTCAAGCATTTGGTAGCGACTCCCGTAATAGAGGCTCGAATTATGGCGGCTGCAGCAATGGCTCTTTAGGAGACTACCACAATAACTTGAACGGAGGTCATCGGGATACCTTCCGTGGTCGAGGTGCGGGGGGTTGCCGAGGGGTTCCGAGGGGTTCCGGAGCCGTTTCCACTACAACTCCCACAATCATGGACGGTATGTAATAGCTGATATCATTCCTATGCTACCCGTAGCCGATAGAGTCTCTCTTACGGTTAAGGCTTCGTTTTTAGAATGGGTTACCCATCCAGTGACCCAGATAGCTGGTAGAATTCGGAGTTTTGCGTCTAATTGGAAGACGATATCAAGTGACCCCTGGGTTTTGAGCATAGTATCGGAAGGTTTCAAACTCGAATTCACAAGCTCGCCTTTTCTTTCAGCCCCAGCATCTAACATGCATATGTCTGAAACCCAACTTAAAATCTGTAACGAAGAGGTGTCCGGGTTTATCCGAAAAGGGGTGGTCATGGAGGTTTCAGTTCAGGAATTTGTCAGTGGTTTTTTCTTAGTTCCCAAGAGTTGCAGTGCCTGGAGGCCGATTGTGAATTTGAAAGCATTGCACAGTTGCCATCAGCCTTGTTTGCCATCACTTTAAGATGGAGGGTCTTAGTAACGCTCGACATTTGCTGAAACTCGGGTGTTGGATGGTGAAAAATGATTTAAGAGACGCTTACTTTACTGTGCCGATTTACCCCTTATGCCGTCGTTTGAGATGTTCAGATGGCGGGGAAGAACGTGGCAATTCGTATGCATGCCATTTGGTTAGGCACCGGCACAGTGGGTGTTTACGAAACTCTTAAAACCCGTGGTTTCCCGTCTACGAGCACAAGGCATTAAGGTTTTTGTTTATTTAGACGATGTTTTCATTTGCGGTGAAAGCAGAGAAGCAGTGGTCAAAGATGCGGTGGTGATAAGAAACCTCCTTGAGTTGTTAGGTTTTGTGATAAACGAAGACAAATCGGTTGAGGCCCCATCACAATTGATGGATTTTGTAGGGTTCGCTATTGATTCAGTGATCATGTCCATATCTTTACCCATAAAAAAACGTTTATTAATTACTGGACTTTGTGAAAGGTTGTTGTCAAGACCGCAAGTCTCTGTTCGGGACTTAGCGTCAATCTTGGGCCTTTTATCTTTGTCTTCCCTAGCAGTTGATTTTGCGCAATCCCATTACCGCCACGTACAACGGCAGTACAACACAGAACTAACAAGGGGTAGGGGAAACATGCAGGCTAAACTGGTTTGACGGCAGAGGCTCGAGAGGATTTAAACTGGTGGGTTGCAAACCTACCCCATTTTAAGGGTAAAGCATTGGTAGAGCAGTCACCAACTTTAGTAATTTTATCTGACGCATCCCTCTCTGGCTGGGGTGCTGTGTGTGGCAGTGCAATGGCAGTGGGTCCTTGGACACCCAAGGATCTGGACACGTACATTAATGAGTTAGAGCTACTAGGGGCATTCCATTCCTTGCGTTGCTTTGCCGAGAATTTGCGTGATTGTTCTGTCGTGCTTAAACTAGACAACACCACTGTGGTGTTCTATGTAAATAAGCTAGAAGGCCCCAGATCGGCTCCTTTATGCGATTTGGCTTTATCAATATGAAGATGGTGCGAACCTCGTCGTATTCGTTTGCAGGCGGCTTATGTGCCCGGTCTTTTGAATGCCATTGCAGATCGAGAGAGTCGAGAAGGAAGCCGGACTGGAGCGATTGGCGTCTGATGTCGGAAATGTTCCAGCTAATCGGGACAAGGTGGGAAGTCTCAGTCGATCTGTTTGCGGCGTCGTGGAACGCGCAGCTACCGCGTTCTTCGAGCTTGACGCTTAAGCCTGGAGCATGGAGGGTCAACGCCCTGTCGTTCAGTTGGAAGAACCTCAATGGGTACGCGTTTCCACCATTCTTGCTGATCAAGAACTGCCTCTCGAAAGTTACTCGGGAGGGATCGAGTCTAGTCCTCGTCTGCCCAATTTGGCAGAGCCAATCGTGGTTCCCGCTGTTGCTGGAACTAGCATGCGAGATCCCGATTATAGTACCGTCGTGTCCGAACCTGCTCTTGTCCTGCCTGGGGGAACATCATCCTCTGTGTCTAACCAGTTCGTT
Organism: Daphnia magna; assembly: GCF_020631705.1. Lineage (NCBI taxonomy): Eukaryota > Metazoa > Arthropoda > Branchiopoda > Diplostraca > Daphniidae > Daphnia > Daphnia magna. The sequence goes on from NC_059187.1 coordinate 7,299,922, forward strand.
CCAACGGTCCGTATGGAAATTATCAGGAATCGCTATCGAAGCATCGGTTCCGGAGAAGGCTATTAAACTCATCACGGCAGGAACGCGAGAAACTACTCTATCATCTTCCCAAGGGTCATGGAATATTTGAAGTAGCTGGTGTTTTCGACTCGGTTATGATCCCATGTCTAATCATTTGAATACCATTTTGTCGTTTCTATCTGAATCTTTTGAAAATGGAAGAGCTTATAGCACTATCATCAACGGTTATCGTTCCATGTTTTCTTCTACGCTAGACAAGGTGGCTGGGGTAAGCATTGGGCAGCATCCATGGTTACCAGCCTAATGGCGGGTATATTTAATTCTACCCCCCCAGTCCAGGTACGAAAGCACATGGGATGTTGATGTTGCTTAGTCTTATTTCAAGAAATCTAAGGACGAGGACTTGTCTCTCGCTCCGCTCTCCCGAAAACTCGCTAACCTCCTGGCCCTGGCCACTCTCCTTCGTGTTTCTGAATTGGTGTCTATTGACATGAGGACCAGCCGAATCACGCCGCAATGACTCTCCTTTTTGCTGTTGAAAGCGAGAAAATTGAAGCGTACCGGCCCGCTGCAAAACTTTCCATTGCAAAAGTTCAATGATCTTGAGCTCGACCAGTTGTTATGCGTACTGCATTATGTGGAACGGACGAGTACGCTTCGAAACAATGCCAATCAAATGCACTTGTTTATTGGGTGTGTTAAACCTCACGCACCAGTCGTGGGCTCAACTGTTTCAGGCTGGATTAAAAACAGTTGGCAGAATCGGGATTCGACAATACCAAATTTTCTGCCCGATCGACTCGAGGCGAATCCGTCTCAAAGGCCACCTCAGCGGGACTAGCTGTCCAAACCATTCTGAGTTCCACAAGTTGGGCTAAATAGTTTACTTTCACTAAGTTTTATAGAAGAGATAAGGCCACTCTGAGCACCACAACGGTAGCAGAAGCAATTTTGCACTTTGATCACATGGCTGACGACTGATGACTGGTGACTGACTCGTTTCGTTGTCATTGTGGGTTATATCTATACTATAAAGTCACTCTTAAAGCAAACGAATTATTCAAATGCAATTGAAAATTGCGTGGCGCTCAGGAAGAGCAATTATAATTGTATGAGAATGAATGAGAGAGCTTCAACAGTCCCACCCTCCACGACCCTTTGTATAATTACTGTACTGAAATAGTTTGACAGGAGTGCAAAAGTTGTGTAGCTCACAGCAGCACAACACCAGCCGCGGATTCGGGGAAGCAGGCAATGGCTGAATAATAGTAGGTAAGAGGTAGGTAATATAAATAGGTGATAATCAAAAAGTCTACCCGAAAAGGTCTGATGAAGTGGCTGAGGGTTACCCGACTTATCGGTTTTTGTCCCTCTGGCATCTTTAAAAACAAGCTGAATAACAACTGGTCAACACTGTTAAAGATATCCCATTCACTCTCACACAATTATAATTGCTCTTCGTAAGTGCTACGCGCTCACTCGAACAATATTCAAATTGTTGTCCACCGACTGGAACAAGTGGACTTGCAGCTCTCAAAAAGACCTCGGTTTCTGGATCTGAGTCTGAATCTCTTTCAGTCTCGACTGATTCACCCTGACTGTCAGCTTCTTTGACCAAGCGGTCTCTTGAAATAGGACTTCAAAATTTTGGGCTTCACCAACAACGGAAGTTCCACTCTCGAACGATGAGTTTGGGGTAGGCCAAGTTTCTACTGGAACGCTTAAGAGTTCTCAAAGCGGATGTAATCATCGGCTGGGATCTCTTGGCAACTAGGTAGCCGTGGATTTTCCCTCTTCTGCATCGGGTAACAATGACTGCAGCACGACTTCGTTTACTATCAGGCAACGAGTTGCGTCTTCAACAATTGTCACACTGCAGAACAAATTCGTTACTTATGGGTAACGAGCTGCGTCTCAAAATTACAACTCTGCTGCACTAATTCGTCACTTACGGGTAACGAGCTGCGTCTCCACCAATCGTCACACGTGTTGTATTTGATCAAGCACAAATGAATACAACAAGTGATGATTTAAATCTAAACAATGGTTTTACATAAAAAAAAGGGAATAGCCATTTACTAAAAGTCGGAGAAGCGTCTGAAGACCTCTAGGGAAACCAGGGAACCCATCTAACGGAGCCCAACTCCAGGAGCTCACTCGAGGGAAACTCATCTAACGTAGAGTTGGGGGCAGCGTTTTATACCGTCGTGCGAATTTCTCTCTATCCGGTCTGCGTATCTTCGTATCTTCCTTAGAGAGGACTTCTCCTTATTTCTTCACCACGATCGCAGCGTTGTCCAAGGAACGGATAACTCATCTCTGCAAAGAGATAACCAATCTCCTTTTTCACCTGCGACAATATTGCATGTGATTATGATAATATTGAAGTTTAATAAGAGATTTTGATTGATTAAAAAAAATATTCTAAGCAAGCTGTATTATTATAAATCAAATTAACTAATATAATGTAATTTTAATAAATGATTTAAAATCATAGAACGTATACTCATAGATAAAAAATACTTATAAATTATTGTGTGTAATAAGTTAATTATTCATAAGAATAAACAACAACTATAATAACCCACTCGCAACCCTCGGTGAGAATAGTTTTTCTAAGTTAATCTTTAAAAAGATTTGGCGCAACAGTTAGTTAAATGTACACATTAGCCTGTATTAGATTAGCTGAGTTGCTAAAGCAGCTGATTCCATATAGAAAGTAAGAGAGAACTAGTGGTCGATCCCAAGGGTAGCCTTTTCTTTTTTGGGGTTTTTTTGCATGTCTAATGAAGGATATCCAATGGACGTCCGTATCAGGACGTCCAATGGATGATCCTAGAAGAAGTCTAAAAAAGCTGACATTAGAATGTTCCAGTGACCTTCATTAGGCGTCGGATGGGATATCCTTATGACGGCAAAATGCTAGTAGGGCTGTGTATTTAAAAAGCAGTGCTATAAGCGCCACTTTGGAAGGGTCCAATAGGTGAACCCTCACCCCCTCAGAACCGTATAGAGCTTACGCAAGTTGACTAGTGTACGCCAAGCGTACACCAGTTTATTTCAGATAAAAAGAAATAAATAAAAACAAGGATTTTGAAAATGGGTTTGAAAACCAAGTTGGATGATTGCAAGTCGGTCATAATTGGAAAAAAACAAAAAAATTACCAAAAATGAAATTTTCAATCCAAAAAACGGTGTGATCGCTCCGAAAACGATTAGATTTTTCCTGGTTTCAAAAAAAGGAACCCCCATAACCAAATTTGGAAATCGCGGTGAAGCCACGTTCTTCATAAGGAAAAAAGAAGAACAATGGTGGGGTGATTTGGGAAGCGGAGTCAACAGGTGGGATACGTTAAATAGGTTAATTTAAACGATGTCCTGATGTCTATCAGCAGCTTCCGGGAGTGATCAGTCGTATCCCATACTGAACGGGTGAAGGAAAGGGAAAGGGAAGGGATGAGTAGGATGAAGGGAGGAGAAAGAAAACAGAGGGGGTTGAAGTGGAGGGGAATCAGGAAAATTAGGTTGTTCCAATTTATATGTTGGGCCAATTTTGGAGCCTAACGGTGGTACAGGCGGAATTGGATGACCAATTTTTTCTTCACTTTCTTTGATGATTGGAGATGCCAGTAGATGCTTGTAGAAACGGTCAATCTCAATTTTTAGGCGATGGCTTGAGCTTTTGTCGAAATCGACAACCACAATTAATCTTTCCTTAGGCTTTTTTGGTAAGGATGTCCTTAGGAGGTGCGGTCTCGGAACCTTTCGGGCTTTCTTGCGGTTGCTTGCAGTACTGTAAAAGGACCTCGGTTGCGAAAAAGCTTGAGGAGAGTGGTGGCTTCACGTCGAAAATCCATTTCAAAAGTAGAATTCCTTTTTAAACGAAGAAGCTGAGAAAAATGGATCGCCTTTCTTGATGCCAAAGTATGATACGAATCCCAGTGGACAAATTGAGTGCCCTCCATGGGTCTTTTGTATAACTTCGATAAAATGGCCAATCCGATTCAATGGAGAGGGTGAGATCCAGGGCTTCGATTGATTCTTAGGGCTCCGAACCACAGCCCAATGTTATTCCACTGAATTATTCTAGAGATATTATATTTAATATTTTTTACATTGTAATTGCATTGTTGATAATATTGAAGTCGATAATATTTAATATTTTCTAACATTGTAATTGAATTGTTGTAAAATTCAGCTGTAATAAATTTTCGAAATCAAATCACTAACATGATTTTTAGAAAATGAAGACAAAATTGAACTTAAGGTTAACCATATGTTTATAAATGGAAATTGAACAAGTTATGCTAAGTATGATTTATTAATTTTTTAAGAAGATATAAGTATTTGGAATTAAAATCCAATCATTACCATGCAGCATGTTTTGAATTTTTTAAAATGCTGAATATATATATTTTCTTATCTCCAATATTTTCTTGCTTAAGGTAATTTCAATGGCTTGGTTCTCGTTAGGGAACCCTAGCTTCATAACTACAGACTAACGACGAGGACACTTGATTAACCTAGATTTTAGACATTGCCATAACCCAAACTTTCCGTTCCATACGGGTAGCATACCTGGATGACGCCCGTGTTGAAATTCTGAACCCCATTTCGGGGACTTTTGCAGCAGAGCGCAGGGCACGGGTGCACAAGGTGCAATTCAGAATCACTAGGGGAAGGTGTAGAAGACATGTTGTCTTGACTGTGGGAGGACTAAAAGTTCTGGTGGGTGAGGGTTCACCTATTGGGCACTTATGAACAAGTGGCGTTTACAGCACTGCTTTGGGAGGAGCTAACCCATAGAGTTCTACCCCACATAGTACACTTCTGCCATCGGATGTCCGATTCATGGCCGAACATCCGTTAGATATCCATGTACTCTATGGGTAGTTCCAGGGATGTCCGTCGGGTAGACACAATTGCACAATGTGGAAATTGATGTCCAAAAAAATATGATTCTATGGACGTCCCCACAAGCCAAGAAGATTTTTAATGCTTCATTTTTTTATTGACAAAATAAATGTTGTTTAAAACAAAGGGGGACTTAACATTGTTTAAATTTTCCACCATAACGTGTTTGGCTTGGCACACGGAAGGGTCGACTTGGGTTTGGGGGGTTTAATACAAACTCTTAGCTTTTTATAAAATTTTCGATAGATTAAAGGTAAACCTATTTATTATAAGTTAGGTTTTACGATCTCATTTAGATAAAAAGTATGAGCGATTCGTAGTGTAGGGGAGACTGGAGTAAGCCGGGACGGTTTTCGTTTTCCCCCTATATCTCCCAAACTAATCATTAAATTAATTTATTGTTTTGTTTTTAAGTATTCCATACGGTAATGTACCCCCCATATTTTTTATATAATTTAATAATAAACCATTTTCCCATATAAAACCTTTAAAGTTTTCTTAGATTTGTGGTAGGAGCCTATTTTGAGGGGTAAGTGAGGACACTAGGGTGGGTGGTGAGGGACGTCCTCCGTTTTCGCCTTAAAATTAATTTAAAAAATTTGTAAAAATTGAAATAGTGTCCCACTGCATAGACTCTATAAGTTAATAAATGTTTCAATTTGATTATTGTGTTAATAAAAACATTTTCTTATATGACAAAAAACCCTTATTATAAGATAGGTGGGGATTGGGCTTATTGTAATCGATTAATATACTGAATAATCGATTGCTTGTGACCATTGTAAGGAACAGTAATGGCGTCATGAGCTCGGTGATGATTGATGGGCTTGAAGGCCAAACCCGCCCATTATTGTCCCATTTTAGTCAAAAACAGCTGTCCCGATTTCACGATAAAGACTATTTTTTTAAAACGTTAATATTATCTACAGTAATTGATAGAAAATTATAATTTTTGTTTTTAACAAAAAAAAAAATTATTAAGCTTAATTTCCATATTAAATTTACATGCCATTTGCGATTATTTTTTTCTAGAAACATTAAATGGCGGAGACAAAATTAACTAAAAAAAACCGTTTTTTTAGTTTTGTTAATAACTGATACAGTTATTGACAAAACTCAACCAAATTTCATGCCAAAGTAGATTGTATGTATCTAAATAACATAGTAAAAAAATTTTTAATTTTATTAAAATCTAAATATTTTTCCCCCTACTGTCCCTCTTGACCCGGTGTCCCGGCATACTCCAGTCTCCCCTAACAAGAACAGCAAAACAATTAATAGAATGAAAATAATAGAAGTCTATGCTAGTTTTAAAAATTGTACTAAGCTGATAATTATTTAAGACAGCTGTTGTATAGTTCAAAAAATATGAGTGTGATGGCAGAATGGTAGGAGATAGCGATCGGTTTTGTTTCCTGAACAGTGTGCCCATATTATATATTAGTCCACGGCAATAGATTCAACGAAACGAAAGAAAACTTACGCCGTGAGCCAGGTTTTTAATTCTCTCTTCCAGTTGATTGGCAGAAAGGTTGACAATGTTATACATCAGACTCGCGATGGTTGCTAATTCCCTCCCTTCATCAGCAGATAAATTCCTTGCAAACAAAGAATGTGCGAGGTGGCTTATTGTTGACTTTCTGGAAATTTTTTTTTTTGCTTGGAAATAATTCACAGGGTACCTGTAAGTTTGTTATCGAGTCCTTCCCTGCGAAATACACAGCCTTACTTTATTAGTTGTTTTCTGTAGTTCCAATGTTTTTCTTTTACTCTTTGTGTCTGCGTAAACTCTAACTGTAGCGCCGTTAACATAATATAACATAATATGACTGCCATGTTAACCAAAAAATTCATTTAAAACATTAATATTAATGCAATGTTTCCTACTCTTTCTGCTAATTCAGAAAATTAAGATGTTAATTACCTGATCAAATCCGTTGTTTTTAGGTTCTTTAAAGTAAGATGTTTATCCTATATCCTATCAAATTGTTAAAGCCAGCCTTCTTCCACCGACCTTATTTTTTTAAACACGCCTGACCTCGTTTGACTTTAAATTCGGCTCTCTGTTTTGCCGTATAAATGACGGACAAACTTCTCCAGCAGCCAGAGGAGTAACCAGTCGACCAGCGAGGCAGTCAGTGAGTCAGTCTTTCCCGATTCCTCCCTCCGTCTGTTACCTTTTCCCTTTTTATTTTTGCCGCTGTGTTTTGTAATGTAATTGGTGTCAAATTTAAATAAACATCTTCATCACGCCAATTGTTTCATCTGGTGGCAGCGAGGACGAACCCGCCGACCGAAGCCTTGGCCGTTACGAACGCGTGACCAAAACTCTACTACAGCAGTTCTTCGCCGATGATGGCACAAATTGAAGAAAAATATTCTTTCACAGACATCAAAGAAAAACCATTAAAGAAGAAAATAAAGGCATTGTGGTTGGAGAAATTCAAGAAACAAAAAAAATATGTAAGTAAAACACTCAAAATAAAAATATCTCGACCTGTTTTTTCGGCTGCTATTGTCGCAAGCCAAGTCACCATTGAGAAAGCCTCTTCCCAGCCGGAAAAACACGAAGACAAGGAAAATCACCAAAATGGTAACAGCATATTCGCGGATGAATCTGTCATACGAGCATCAGTGTTGGAACATCAAACGACTGTAAGTTGCATTTTTTTCCATCCCTCTTCCTGAACCAACTTAGGAAAACGCAGCTGTTACCACATCGGAAAGTAAGGAAACAAAGGAACAAAAAATCGCTGTGACTTCCGACCTCCTTGGTGACCACGAAGACCAACCTGGGCTTAAACATCTGGACCAGTTGGAGCTCTTACACTCGATCCTACACGATGCCTACTTGAAGCCAGGCGAAGATCAACGCGCTTCAAACGCCGTACACCAAGCCGAAACATTCAGAGACTCTGATCGCCCACGGCCAACGGCCAAAATTAAGAAACGAAGCACAGGTTGCACGAAAGAGTCGTTTGTTTTTTGCGCAAAGACGGTACGTGCTTGTCTGCCCAGCCGCCTAAGCCCCCATCACCTAGACCACGCGAATACCCGACAAAACCGACATTGGAAATTCAACATTACAATGCGAAACTGATCCAACTTATTTCACAACTATCTTAGACCCCCCTTCTCTTACATGATTGTTCCACCTAAAACTAGTTCCCCTTTGAATTTGACACCCCCAGATTTATATAGACTACGGCAAAAAAAAATCTACTTCACTTCTATTCCCCGCTCTATCCCTCCACTTAACCAAAGAGGACATTCTCATGCAAACCATTCTTTATCTTTTTTTTATTTTGGAACAGCTGAAGCTTTATTGAGGTTATAATCTCGCTTCTTCTCTTATTGACACATCTGTTTGCAAAGCTGTGTTCTAGGTTTAGGCACACCTCTTGCAGAGGCAATTGTATCTGTACCGAGCTCCGGGCTCGAAGGCGTCACATATTTCCTTCGACGGAACACGCCACATTGAGCTCCGCGCTCCCAGACGTCCGCGTCCCAACTCATTTTTTTCATATTCATTATTTTGCTGTTTTGAATCTGATTCGTAAAGACTGTCTAGGCTTAGACACTTTTGCTTCAGATTTGTTTTATCGAGCTCTGCGCTTGAAGGCGTAAAAATTCCTTCGACGGAATGCGCCACACTGAGCTCCGCGCTCGTAGACGTCTGCGTCACCACCCTTTCTTCATATTCTTTGTTTTGCTGTTGTAAATCTGATTTCAAAAGACCGTCTAGGCTTAGACACTTTACTTCAGATTATTTTTATCGAGCTTCGTGCTCAAAGGCGTACGTATTTCCTTCAACAGAACACGCCACACTGAGCTCCGCGCTCCCAGACGTCCGCGTCACTACTCGTTTAATGCTGTATCTTTTCTCCTTCGCTGTATTTCGTTCCAAATAAGAAAATTGTCTCATTCCATCTGAGAAAGCTACCAACGCGATAAAGTTCCTCGAATATTCCTCTTATTTTTTCTTCTCTTCAACTGCATGTTTTACTACGTTGAGAAAAGAGATTGCGAGACGCAATCTATTTTGACGGGGACCCATGTAACGATCAACCGACCAAATCAAAATTAAAACGGTAAAATTTAACGCATTGCTTTTATTGCCCTGTTTTTACCCCAAATTTGTTGCCCCGAATGACCCACTTTCTACTTTTATTACTCTAACGGTAAAGCCAGCCTTCTTCCGCTGACCTTATATTTTTTTACACGCCTGACCTCGTTTGAATTTAAATTCGACTCTCTGTTTTGCCGTATGAAAGACGGACAAACTTCCCCAGCAGCCAGAGGAGTAACCAGTCGACCAACGAGGCAGTCAGTGAGTCAGTCTTTCCCGATTCCTCCCTCCGTCTGTTACCTTTTCCCTTTTTATTTTTGCCGCTGTGTTTTGTAATGTAATTGGCGTCAAATTTAAATTAACATCTTCATCACGCCAATTGTTTCAATAACAAATGCAGAACAATGTTCTGTCGAATAAGCTCCTTCCAATAAAATTTTTAATTTTAAATCGAGGATCAATGATTCTTGATCCTTGATCTTTCGAATAAATGAGCTTTATTCGTATTCGTGATTCTTGATCTTTTTGATAAAAATTATTTGTTATTTTGTTCGATTGTTCGCGAATAAATTTTCGAATAATTATCGAATAGTTTTTATATTTTTGGATGCTGTTTGTTTAGGTTCGTGTAGGCGTATGCATCAAAGACGAAAATTATAGTCCATTCTGTTTCAGTCTATACGTGTTCAATCTAGTCTTTTTCACGTGGTGTTTTGGCTTGTTTGGTGATTTTTCCGATTTTGTCAAGGTATTATAACTATTTATATAGACGGCGAGGACGTTTTATCTTAATTTTTTTTACTTTAAACATTCACTGAGTGATTCCATATTTTGTTATGGAGTAAAATTTGTTATCTTAAGCTGTTCGTGGGCCAAGTTTATAGAATGAACGATGAAATTCACGAGTATGACCCTGATTTGGCAGCCAATATATCTCCAGAGGAAGATACAGATCAAGAAAGCAGGCATTCTGTAGACATGCCTGACCATACTTTGAAGAGTAATGAGTGTGATCGTTCAGATGCAGACTCATCTGCAGATGAAGTTGGGGATTCCTGTTGGAAACGTCTCCATTTTTCTTACTTCACATTTTCAAAGGAAGTTATGGCATCCAAACCCAAGAAGAATACTAAAATCAGAGGTGAATGCAAAAAGTATAAGGCGTCCTGATCTGGTCAACTTCAGTCTACTAGCAATTGGCTACGTCATATCAAGGAATTAATCTTGTTTAATTCAAACATGCCTAAATAACTAGTGTACAGTACCATATACTGTTTTTATTTGTTTTATATTTCAGAAACACATAGATTTTCATGATGACTACAAATAAAGAAAGGCAGCAAAGATATTGTTCGCAAAAAAAACTTAAGTTTCTTCAAAGACACAAGCTGCAAGAAATAAAAGGGAGAGAGTAAGACAAGCGAAATTAGACTTCCCCTCTTCTAAGACTCCTACTAAATTGACGCAGATAGAGCAAAAACGAGTTGATCAGTTGATTACGGATTACGTTATCAGCAAAACCCGTTCCTTAAGCACCAGTGTTTTGCATCTTTTCAAAAAGATGAGATAAGATAAGATAAGATAAGATAATTTTGATATCTTTTGATATCTTTTATGTTTAAATTTTTTTGTAATATCTTTATCTTATCTTATCGGTTTTTTAAAAGATATTTTAAAAGATGATTTTGTCACGTGATTATTTTTTCGTGCATGATTCCCTCTGTTGTCTAATAGCGTTATTATAATGTTAGACTCAAACTGCAACGTCAGTTTGACGAATGCAGAGTTGCAGACTAGAGACTACAGATCAGAAGAGCAGATACAGTCTAGTTACCTACAGAATTACAAGTGGGCAAAATAAATATGAGGAAAAGTATTTGTTTTGGTGTTTGGTACTGTTATTGACTTATTGTAATGGTGTATAACTTATATTATATAAAAATTTAAGAAAGAAAACGAATGCGTAAGAATAAGATTAATTTGCTAAGGGGAAGGACACTTTTTGCAATGTATCAGTATTTATTTTTAAAAATTTTATTTAAAAATCGATTTATCGCCGTTTTAATGATCGATTGATTAATCGATTTATCTTTTATCTTATCTTTATCTTTAGCGTTTTTCTGTATTATCTTATCTTATCTTATCTTTGGAATCAGCAAATTATCTTATCTTATCTAGATAATGAAAAAAAAAAAGATGCAAAACACTGTTAAGCACAGTTAATGACCCTACTTTTATTGCTATGCTGCATGGATTAAATCCAAAAGCAAATGTGATGGGTGCGAAAATATTAAGATCTGTGGTCGAGGAAGAACGACAAAAATTCCAAGATAAAGTAATTGATGACTTGAGTTCTGCCAAATACGTTTGTCTGACAGCAGACATGTGGGGAGCCTCACACCGTGGGTGGATCGGCATTCCGGCTCATTGGTTCGACTCAAAAGATTTATCTAGACGTTCAGTTGCTCTAAGTTGTAACCGCATAACCGGTTAGTATTTCGGCGATTATAAATCTTAAAGTATAAAAAATTTAAATTTTTTTCCTATTTCCAAACTAGGAAGTCATACGTTTGATGTCGTTTCTAGTCACATCGAAGAAGTGATGAAGAAATTCAAGATTAGAGAAAAGGTTTGCTGCATTGTTACGGATAATGGAACAAACATTAAGAAAACTGTTCAATCATCGCAACACGATTTCCAAGAAAGGGAAAATGCGCGTCGGGTCTCTCAAAAAGAATCTTTAATATCTAAAAGAGAACCACTTTCCGCCGACAAAGCTATGGCAGCTGTCCAACAGAAAGGGAATCCCGCAAAGAAAGCAAAGAGATAATCCAAGACAAAGTCATCCTCTCTTGGTATTATACATTTTCTTTTATGTTAGCTTTCCAGATTGATTCATTCAACAATTTCTTTCATTCAGATGAAATCCAGGAAGAACCAGACCCGGTTTCTGAGAGCAACGACACGGAAAATGAACTGGAAATGATCTACAGTCATGGGTGCAAGTTTCTTTAGCAGGCAAGTGGGTCTATATCCTTTCATTTTGTTTGGACGGAAGGGATACTATGGTGCCCACCATACCCTCGTTTTCTTTCCATTCTTCTCTTCCTCTACGTTTCAGTCAATTTTCCTACTTAAAATGTTGCACCTTTTTCGCGGGTTGCAAAGAAAGAGAAATAGGAATAGCATAAAGGGGTACGGTAGGCACCAAACTATCCCCTCCATCAAAAAGAAATAGAAGGATATAGACCCATTTGCCTGCTAAAGAAATTTCCACGTATGACTGTATATCGACTTGGGCATTAAATTGGACGAGGGCTAAATTGGTGACGAGGTTTCCGTATCAGGAATTCTTCAGACATCAATCACTAAAGACACCGACGAACGTGGCATAGAATTCGACTTCAACAGAAGAACTCTTTGCAAAGACTTTCCTTGTTGCTCTCATTGTTTGAACTTGATTGCAACAACCGATTTCAAAAAAGTCGAATCCGGACGTGCCTCCTCTTTTAAGTTGGTTCATGAGAAGGTTTTTGGAAAACTACAGAGGTTATGGAATCTCAGCAACCGAAGCGTCCGAGCATCGGAAATCATATGTGATACCATTGGTATGTATGATATTTTTTTTTGAATTTTTTTTTAATTTATTGTAAAGTTTTAAATGTTTCTATTTAGGATGTCAACTGAAGACCCCTTGTGCTACGCGCTGGAGTTCTGAATTTGATTCTGTCAAGTGCGTCATGGACCAACCTGAAGATAAACTCAATTCTGCAATGAAGAAGTTGAAACTGGAACTCTTGGATGAAGCGGACCGTGTCCTACTTAATGAGTATGTTGCGATTATGAGCCTACTGGCCAAATATTTGGATGTCTTGTAGTCAGAGGTTAACTCATATGTAGGATGTGTAATACCCTGCATCCAAAAAATCAAAGAAGCGATGCTAGGAGTAAAGAACCTTGCCACGATTGGTTACGGAGTCAATATTCGCCGAGGGCTTCCCACCCATATTGATAGAAGATATTAAAATGGCAAATATTATATCCTTTCGTGTTATCATAAGTTCATTCAAAAAATTTCTTAGATTTAACCCTCTCTTTGAAAGAGAAAGCTTTATGATTGCAGCATCCGTTCATCCACGCGTTAAGCTAAACTGGATACCTAAAGAAAAAAAAGAATTAGAGAGAAAAGTTCGGAAGTTATTGCAATCTAAATTAGAGGATCTGAACGACATGGATACTGGAATTAATCGAGGAGCCGATAATGATCCCCTTGACATTCCATCGAGAGTATCTTTAGTGATGAATAAACTCGATTTGTACTTAGTGGACCATGACAAATCTCTGCTCTTTCTCAACAAATATCCCCGTCTAAAGGAAATTTTTCTCCGTTACAATACCGGTCTTCCATCCAGCGGGCCAGTCGACTTTTCATTGCGGGCCTCTTTTATTGACAATTCGAAGAAACCGCCTCACTAACGATTTATTCGAAAAGCTGCTTATTTTAAAAGTTTACAAGGGAATCTGAATGATCTTTAAAAGAAATCAAGTTTTGCAATTACGCCAAAAGATTTGCCACTTGCAATTCCATTAGTAGAATACTAATGTGAGGATCTAATCATTTAATCGAGTCAAAATTGCATGTTCATTTTTGTTTGATAACAATAACTTTCCTTTGTCCACCCTGTTCAAAACACAGTCAAACGTATCTCCAGTTTACCAATAAAAAATTACCATTCCAATTTTATGTGATATGAATATGAAGCCAAGAAAGAAAGAAATAAATTTGCTTTTCTCACGTTTAACGTTTACCCATTCTCGTAAAAACAACTTCAGTATTGCTGAATTTTAAAAAAGCGAATTTTCCGATCTTTTATTCGAAATTCATTCGAAATTTTATTCGTATTCGTTATTCGTGATTTTATTCGAAAATTCGAATAAATCTCTATTTTTACTCGTATTCGTGATCTTTCGAATAACTGAAATTTGATTCGTATCCTTGCTACGTTCGAATAACAAAAAACCTTATTCGACAGAACACTTGGAGAATATTTTCGTTAGATGCTGTGCCAAAATGTGTCATGGCGGCTTTCCTTATTCCGTGTCACATCTCCTTATATCTGGTAGAACCATGTTAGAGTCAGTGGTAGGGTAAATTTTTCACTTTTTATTGTATTTTTTTTATGATGAGTTAACCACAAGACAAGAGAAACATATTCTATTGACTAGCTTATCTACTGACTAAAGGGCGTGTAATTCCGAGAATCAGAATACAGAGATTCAGGTTGGGAGACTTAGGAGTTGTCAGTTTTATGACTTTTTTAAATATTAAAAACATAATTTCCATAGTTTTCCTAATTGGCTGGAAGTTCCCCATTTTATCCATGTTTTTCACATTTCCATAAACATTCTGTGAACATGTCTAAATTTCCATGTCAGTGGTAGCACTGTTCAAATGATGATTACAGGAAAAAGAAAAAGTATTGGATAAAAAATTTAATGCTAGCAGGTTAATAATGGAAATCTACATCTGATTAGTGGCAGGATCCTAACACCCTGTGTCCTTTTCCTTTGATCTTGAAAAAACATTACTTATAATTATAACATTGCTAATAAGTATCGCTGAAACTGGAGATATCATTACATTAGAAATCATTCCGAAAATCATCAAAATACGTGTTTTTAGCATTAACCCCATACTGTCACCCACGACTCAAACTGTAGTTCCGGGAAGTGTTGTCACCCCAGTTTTCCAACATCATTCCCAAACTTCTCTAAAATTAACAATTTGAGGTCGACTTCTACTTTTGGAAAAATTTACATCACATACCCCACTATTAAATTACGTTTTGCCATTACCAACGAGAAAGTCAAAGGAAAAACTATACCAAAAATCATACTTCATCTCAATACAGCACCAGTTTGACTCTACAGCACTTAAAGAATCTTTCACCGGATGCGAAACTGCTGTATTGGCTTCAGGGATTGGATAACGTTGCAGGAAGATGGAGCCGTTCATCTGTCGACGCTGTCGTAAAAAACATTCATCTGAGGTTTTTGCTCATTAAAAAAAGAAGTGCTAAAATTGAGAAAAAATTTGATAATATATTTACAGGTGCCAAAAGGATCTGAACACTTCGCGTTTTCGGACCATTTCAGCATGGGTTCAAATGACGAAAAAAAGGGTTAAAAAATCCAAATAAGTGCATGAAAATAATTATGTAATTAAATAATTATGCAAACATTATGGACTGCCAAAAGCATGGACCAAAAGCATGGCCGAACGAAAGCTACTCTCGTCCACGTCCACGTTACGATTTTTAAAAAAATAAAACAAAAAAATTCACGGAAAAAAGCTGCGGAAAATGGAATCGACCCTTTGGACAGAGTCATTTACTATGGTTACCCGTCTCAACGTTAAAGGCTCCCATAAGCTTTTTTCGTCGTCTTGATTTTGCGAAGAAAAATCCTGCCACCCGGTGTGTGTGTAACAACACTATGCGTAATGCGCCATCCTTACTGCCCATTTGAAATTGCTAAAAACATTTATACGTTTTGGGGCATTTTGGGGCACACCTACTTTAATGCTTAGTACTTATTCTTTATAGGTTTAGTTTGCTATCTCAATTGGGTTGTTATGTACGTTAAGGATATAAAAATACATATTTTATAACAATAATTGAATTGAAAAGCAACCAACCGATTTTATTATGGTGTCAACATCGATCACAAAACATTTAGACATGTAATACATTAAGCGAGCTTTCCTTCCTTGAATTTAGCTTTTACTTTTGCTTTTTATTTGGACAAGAGGATATTGTTCAGTCTTTTCGCTTCAAAGTGATGACGGATCTTTGTATATTCCATTACCATGTAAGGAATCAAAGGTTCTCGATGTTGGTCACAGAATATTGGTATTAAATTCAAACCACAAATTTTTGTAATGCAATGTTGGAATGTATCGAGAACGTAGAAATGTTCTGGGTTATTAAAATGCCATTTGTTAACACCATCAATTTCCCGAATGGTTTTAAACATAGGGATAGTAACAAACGTCAAAAAGCCTTTTGATCTCATTTTTGTGAGGTCCGCCCCTGAAAAATCATCTAGCAAAATGAATTCATCTACAACAATCGACTTTTTACAATCTTGGTCATTTGTACGACTAACACGAGCATGGACCAAATATCCACACAATTCATACATAGCAACATCGTCAAGATAATCCGATTTTGCTTTAGGGTGTATGATATCACCAACAAAACGAATACTCAACTCTTCTTTCAGGCATTCTTTTATCGTTGTGACTGCAATATCAGAAGCTTTGGCTTGCTGTTTAAGACATTTTCCCAGAGACACGAGGCAATTAACACCTTCATCCTCTTCGATGTTTACATTTTTTCGTGCAGTATTTAACCGGGATTGAAGTGTAACATATCTTATTATCTGCAACCAGGAAGATGCTGATGGATGAGGGTTCACGGATCGAATAATCCCAAACATTCTCTGTAAAAACAACATCGTCTTAATCATGTTTATAATTAAATAAGTTATCAACCTACTTTGAGTGGATCTTGGTTCCATTTTCCCGTTAGAATATATGAAAAACCGGCATAAAATTTTTCTTCAATCAATACCATCGCACTTCCTATAGAAAGTCTCCATCCATGGATCGTTGTTTTACAAACAGAACATTTTCTTTGTTGGGTCTTTTTCAAAAACTTTTTCAGTTTCCATTAACACAGCCAACAATGCGTTTATTTCCCTCATTTCCATCAGCTCCTACTTTTAAGTCATGCCAGTTTTGAACCGTAATCGCCACTTTAGGGTGTCTGCCATTGAGGACATCGAAAACATCGTTCATTGAATTGGTCAATCTTTCCATGGACTGGGAATCTGTGAGAAAATATATATGTTTATCAAACAGAAAATAAACATAGAACGCATGAACTATTAAAAAACCTGCAAACTGAGTTGTAATATTCTTCTCGTCTTTATTTCTAACGGGTATTTCCTGTAAAATTTTCAGTGCAATTGCATTAGTTTTTGAGAAAAACTGAGCTGCTAAAAGGACGTTCATCTTTTGGAAATTATTCGGGAATAGGTGCGCTTCCGTTAATTTAAAACGAACAGTTATTTGTTTGACTTTCCGATAATTATATAAGGTTTCATAGGTTTTCCATTTGACCAATTCACCACCGAACTAATAATACAAAATGAGGATGTCAGTTATTAGTTTAGTGAAATATTTATCACGGAAATATACCTGTACGATTTTGTGTTTGTAGATATTGTTTCTGGTTGATTTCAGCAGGTGAGAAACATCAGTAACAAAATATATTTTCTGATTCGGGTCAATGGGGTGTGTAACGTAACTTGAACCAGATTGTTGTCCAGAAACTTCAAAAAGTGTCATCATGGATTTTTTGGGGGCACAGCCGTCACAAACCACAGCTTTAACAAAGGCTCCTTTTTCATACAATTTTGTGATCGCTTTGATAACAATCCCCAATAAAACACGACCGGAAGCAGCTCCTTTGGTCCCAAACCAAGCAAATGGTTGAATCCAGGCATCAGGAGTGCCTTTAAAAACTTGTGCAGAAAAAACTAAAACATGGTCGCACATTCCATCTGGTTCTTGA
The DNA here is from genome assembly GCF_020631705.1 of Daphnia magna. Taxonomy (NCBI): domain Eukaryota; kingdom Metazoa; phylum Arthropoda; class Branchiopoda; order Diplostraca; family Daphniidae; genus Daphnia; species Daphnia magna. The sequence goes on from NC_059187.1 coordinate 7,317,565, forward strand.
ATGTGCAAGTCACCCCCAAAATCAACTATCCATTTCCACTTCAATGTTCTAGTACAAAATTCCAGTTCTTTTGTACACGTCATTTCGTCTAGCATTAGGGTTATCCATCTTTTGAAGTCTTTGACACCTTTCAACTTCTCAAATATTGCCTCAAGGGCAAGTGCCTTGAATCCAAAAGAACATTTAGAAGAACTAAGTAATTTTCGTTGTGTTGTGGCGCTCGAAAGTGGAAGCATTTTGCTTTCTCGTAGAAACTTGTACGTTGAATAACTTCTCATGAAGAGCAACGTAGTTTCGATCAGGAAGGTATACTCATACCGCATTCCTTTTTTGTACTTGTCTTTGGCAGAAAGAGCTGCTTTTGCAAAAAAAAAGCACGAACGACACCCTGTTTCTGTGTAACATAAAAGTAGGCTTCAGTTATTGATCAAAATTAGTTAACCATTGTTAAATAGTGTACTACCTTATTTTTGAATTCACTACGGAGTACTTTTTTCTTAAGATTATAGAGTTTTCTTCTTTTCATCAAATTGTTGCGAATATTCTGTCCTTCTTTCTCTGCTTTGAATCTCTCAGATGTTGCTATGTCATTTTGTAATCTCTTACAGGGATGACAAAGACCACTTGTTTCAGTTAAGACAGCACATGATGTTAATTTCCTTGGTCCGTTGATGTCGAGAACTCTTTCAAAAATGTTTGATTTGTGAAAATTTTCGATGATAGATGCCACCTCATTAATCGTAGAGAAGTTACTGTTTACATTAGATGTAACTTGTTTGCTCCCACATGAAGCATTACTTCGTTTCTGTTCCCACGTGAACAATTTTTGTAATAAATTTACCTTCACTTGACAAGTGATTGGTAGTACACAACAGAAGGTCTTCAGTGAATGCCTGACGACGACGGACTCGAGAGGCGCGGGACGTCGCAAGCGTACTAGCAGAACTGCGAACCACGGTTGACCTGGCCAGATGGGACCAATTAGTACGATGGACGCTTTCTCTCGCCCAATTTTTTCAATGCATCTGAAGATGAGGGAAAAAGGGGGACAAGCGTAACCTTTTTTACTCCGCCAACAAACAGAGAAAGCGTTGGTAGCGAAAGCCCCAGGTTGGGGTTTCCAAGAAATTAATCTTGATAATTGGGCATGCTATGACGCAGTGAACAAATCAATATTAACTTCCCAAATTTCTGCGATATGACGAAAAGTGGGCAGATTCAAGCGCCAATCTCTGGCGTCCGCTTTCACCCTAGACTCACGATCAGCGATCGTGCTCAGCTCAATCATGAGGTGGACGGCTTCAGCGCAATACGTCGGTTCTCGCACCACTTCGAAAGAGTTTTGGCTATACAGACAAGAATGTTGAATTGTCTAAATAAAGGCGAATAGCAATGTCGTTCGTGTCTGCCGAGAAAGCCAGGACTGCAAAAAGAGCCCCTAAAAGCTCTAGCTCGATTTTTTGTGTCCATGGCCTCTCGTCGTGACGCCGTCGCATACCGCCCCCCAGCCAGTCAGCGATGCGTTGGAAAAGATTTCCATGTCCGGGTCACGAGGAAAGAAAATCTTCCCGTTCGTTTTTTCGATATTATTTACCCACCAACGGTGATCTAAGCGGGCGTTGGTGGACAAAAGCACGTTAACATCCAAATTGAAATTGGTCAGCTCTGCGCGGGAAATAAAAAAACGCTGGAGACTGCGGTAATGAGATTGCGCAAATGGAATAGCCAGAATCACCCATGAGAAATTTCCCTGTATCGAGGCTAGGGTACGAAGGGAAACTTCCCCGTCGGCCAAGGCAGACTCTCACATTTTTTTAACGGCTGCCGATTTCGACCCTGGGAGTGAAAAGGAGATGTCGATTGAGTTTACGACTAGGCCTAAATACTCCAATACTTGAGTTGGTATGACTACCGATTTTTTCCAGTTGACTAGAAACCCTAGTGACTGGAAAAGGCCGGTAACTGTACTTAAATTCTTTAAGAGACCTTGTCTAGACTCGTTTAGTACTAGAATGCCATCTAGATAAATAACCAAACGAATGCCACACCTTCGCAGAACGGCCATGACAACTTTCAAGATCTTAGCAAAAACCCTAGGGGCAGGAGCTAGGCCGAACGCCATGCAATTAAACTCATACGTACGCTCCCTCCAACGAAAACGTAAGAACTTGTAGTGTGCCTGATTAACCGCGACGGTAAAATAGGCATCTTTGAGGTCGACTTTAGCTAACCAATCGTCTTTTCTAACTAAAAAGCGTACGGTCTCAAGATTCTCCATTTCGAAATGCTGGTATTTAATGAATCGATTTAGTGGTTTTAAATTAACTATTGGCCTGAATTGACCCGCTTGCTTTTTCTTAACGCAAAAGAAGGAGCAAACGGTGCCGGATGACCCATCCATAACCTCCGATATTGCGCGCTTCGATAATAATTCGTGCACTTCCGCGTCACAGAAAGCTAACATTTCGAATGACATTGCGATCTGTGGTGGTAAAAGCTTTTGAATCGGTTCAGAAATGAAATCGATAGAAGGACCCTCGCGGACCACTTGTAAGACCCAGTGATCGCTAGTTACCGAAGGCCAAGGCGCGGCAAAATACTTAAGTCTAGACGCTACAGCTGAATTGCCCGGATACCGTCTAGCCACAACAGAATCCAGTGAAATCTCCGGTTGCGGACAAGGTACAAAGTTAGGCTCTGGAGTCGTTTTACAAGTCAAATGTTTAAGATTTAGATATATGTCCCTTACAGTGCTGCCCTCAGGCAGGATTGTAAGTGACATATGTGTAGGACGTCGGCTTCAGTCGTCACGATTAGCACAATGTTATCGCAGAAGAGGTCTACTCGGTCGGTGCCAACCGATCTTCCCAGACAAACCAGCCAGCTAGACCTGTACATCCAAAAGCAAATGCTGGGGCTGGAAGTAAAGTTAGAACAAGCAAAGATCCAGATGTAAGCCAACGCAACGTTATTTACGGAAACGTTGAGTAAGGCTTTAAAGGGTATGGGTGAGCAACTAGGCAAACTCATAGACAGATCCCATGTCACGTCCACTGAATTCGCCGCCAACACTCAGTTGGTTAAAGACTCACGTAAGACGTTGCACGACATGGATCAGAAGATTGAAACGTTTAAGTTAGACTTAAACGCACAAATCGAGGGCCTTCGAACGGAGATTGGCGTCAGCAAGGTGCACCTGAGAACGATTCAGGAGCAAGTCATCGACCAAGGAGCACGCATACCTAGCCGACCACGGACTTTATCAGCTAGACAAGAAGTTTCCGCTCGGTTTACCTTGAAGTCACTCGAAGCCACGGTACTACATCGTAGAGCTCTGCTTGACGCCGACACCTCTTCACGAGAGCAGGCTTCAAGACCACTGCCTACCATGCATCCAGCCTGCGGCCCTTCCATTGGGGACGACACGTCTTCGGACACGTCCCCTGAGCACCAGCCTGCTAATGGCAGCTCAAACCCTTCTCATGGTGGTTGCTGTAGTCGTCCACGTACCCCGAACTTCCCGATCCAGCCGTTGGATGGAAATCCGAAGAATCACGCTCGGTTTGAGGCCAAATTTCGAGCCTTATACGAAAACGAATACAACGGTTCTCCTGCCCTCCTGTTCATGTTGGAAGAGCTGCTGTCGAAAGAAGTACGGAACGAGATCGGCGAGTGCCTTGCTGATGGAACCATGTACTCCGTGGTGTGGGATCGTCTCAACGTAGTCTACGGCCGCATCGAAGTCATGGACCAGACCTATGTCGACGATTTGCTGCAGACTCCACCTTTGAAAAGCCAGGATGCTGCGAGCCTCAAGGCCTTCGCCAACCGGTAGCACGGAGCAGTGGTGACCCTTTCACAATCGAGATATGCGCATGAACTTTACAGCCGTACTACCCTGATGGCCATAGAAGCGAAGCTGACGACATACCTGAAGGAGGAGTGGAACGAGAAGAGAAAAAAGGCAGGCGCATAGTTGAACGTTCTAGACCTGAACGACTGGGTAACAGTAAAATTCATGAGTAAACAACATGGTAAAAACCTATTTGAGTCTCTGCCTACGTCGACGTCCAAATCCGTATGGTTCGATGAGAAGAAGCTAGTGAAGAGACCGAACGCTTCTCACACGTTTCAACAGAAGAAGGCTCTAAAGTAACGGTATCATCACCTTCGTTAGCCGCTCCCATGGTAAGACGACAGAAGACGGAGTAGAAAGTAGCCGAAAAGACTGACCAGTGGAGGTGCCTCGCTTGCAACGGCAGAGCTCACAACTTGGCCAGCTGTAACGTGTTTAGGTCTTTCACGCCCACGAAACGGGCTGAAGTCATATTTAAGTCCGGAAGATGTTTACTATGCCTCAACGGCAAGCACGAACGCAGTGAGTGTTCCAGAGACATCAAATGTACCATTGGTAGATGTGCTGGATCAAGACACCATCCCCTGCTTCACGGATCCGAATTCATCCCACTGAGAAAACAAATGGATCCACCGCCTCCATCAGCATCTACATCAACTGCATTCCTTGGGACACTAACCCAAAGGGAAACGGTAAAGCGACGTGTACGTTTAAAGATCGTGCCCGTTCGTATTAGCGTCGGTGCAAGATGGGTTGACACTTTCGGATTACTGGATACCGGAAGCGACACCACGCTGATTAGGAGTGACGTAGTAAAGAAGTTGGGATTAGTTGGACAGCCTAAACGCATCAACGTTGCCTCGTATGATGGAGCTACGTCGACCGTGTAAGCATCGGTTGTGAACTTCTCCCTCTCGTCAGTCGACGGAACAAGCTGGTTTGAAGTCAAACACGCCTACGCCATTGACAATTTGAAGGTGACGCCGAATCCCCCAATCAACCCTCGTCAAATGGAGTCCTGGACACACCTACGTGGTCTTGATGTCCCGAACGTACAACCCGAAGACGTTGGTGTATTGATTGGACTCGACGTAGCAGAAGCCCACGACCACATGGATTCCGTCAAGCCACCGGCTGGAACAAATGGGCCTATCGCTTTCAAAACAACGTTTGGTTGAAGCCTGGGTGTTCAATCGGGCCCGCCACAAGATGGACGTCCATTCAACATCCATATAGTATCAGAGGAACGTCCCGAGGACCTCAACGAGTTAGTCAAGAAATTCTGGCAGCTGGAAGCGAAAGACGTAGACATGCAACAGCCTGTTCTCTCCGAAGACGATCTACGTGGAAAACGTATCCTCAGTCCAGTACGTATCCAGAGTCAACAGTAAAAAATGTTGGTAATCGGTATCAAGTCGGCCTAATGTGGAAAACCGACAACGTAAACCTTCCGGACAACCGGGCAACTGCATTGAATAGACTTTACTCTCTGGAGAGGCGATTTCATCGAGATGAAGACGTCGCCTGGAAGTATGATGCAGTTGTAAAGGAGTACATCGACCTCGATCGCGCCAGATTCCTCACGACCGAAGAGTTGTGGGAGGAATCAAGTAAAACGTGCAGCCACCGAGTGTGGAGGAACGTCCATCAACCAGAACATGTTACGCGGACCCCATCTTCTCGTTAGCCTGCTCGGTGTTCTACTACGCTTCCGTAGGAACCTAGTACCGGTCGGCACGGACATCGAGAAGATGTTTCACCAGGTGAAGGTCCCAGTAGAAGATCAGGCGGCCTACCGTTTTGTCTGCCGGACGCCTGGCAGTAATCAAGCACCGTTAACGTACCAAATGACAGTCCACGTCTTTGGATCAGTATCTTCCCCAATGGCCTGTATCTTCGCCCTCAACTGGACTGCCGACGATCATCGTGACCAGTATCCAGAGGCAGCAGATAGCGTCCGAAGAAACTTGTACGTTGACAACTACCTCGACTCCTTCGATTCCGAAGACGGGACAGTAAAATGGGCCCGCCAAATGAAGAAACTGTTACAACTTGGTGGTTTCAACCTAACAAAGTAGACGTCCTCATCAAGGAAGGTGATATCACGTGAGTTCGGTCTGCCCTCATCAACACGGGACCTTGATTTGGAAAAGTTACCCATCGAGCGAACACTTGGAGTAATGTGGAACGGGGAAACGGATATACTAACATTCAAGATACGAAGGCAGCCCAGCCATGACGTTCTCACCAAAAGGAACTTCCTTAGTATTATATCCAGTGTCTACGACCCGTTGGGACTCGTCGCTCCTGTTGCTTTCTTGATGAAGTCTCTCCTGCAAGACATATGGACGTACGAGAAAAGGATCGGCTGGGACGACCCTATCCCCGAAGAATTAGACCAACGTTTCCACTACTGGTACGAGCATCTGGAGAACCTGGAGTTGCTGACGGTGCCAAGATGTTTTCGACATCAACGTGGACGTTGGATGCAGCAGCACCTGCATGTATTCACGGATGTAAGCACAAAAGGATTTGGAGCTGTTGCGTATTTCCGCTTCGTCTTCGAGGAACAGTCGATCACCGTATCGTTCATCATGGCTAAAACCCACGTAACACCAGTAAAAGGCCTCACGATACCAAGATTGGAGTTTCCGTCTGCTGTAGAAGGCTTAAACATCGCTCTAGTAATCGGTCGGGAGCTCGAGATTGACCTACGAGAAGTCACCTTCCACACAGATTCTCAAACTGTATTACGCTGGATCCATTCCCGCACTTGTCGATTTGAAACCTTCGTGGACAATCGTATTGGCAAGATCCTCCGAAACACGAATCGAACACAATGGCGTCACGTTTCTGGAGATAACAATCCCGTGGACTTCACGACTTACGACCCGAAGAACGTCGACGAGTTGGTGAAATACCACGAAGGTCCATCGTTCCTGAAACTCGATCCATCGGAGTGGGATACTCGGAAAGAGATTGCAGAGTTGGAAGAGAATGACGTTAACGTGACTCGAGTCTTCGCCGTCAAAACCGAGGACGAAAATCTCCCGATAAATGACTGCGGGAGAAAATATTCCAGTCTTCTGAAGATCCAGAGAGTTGTCGCTTGGTGCAGGAGGTTCGCGACAAATGCCAGAGCGAAGATGGGCCCTTGCAAGCCCACCGTTGGAGAGTTGACGACCGAAGAAATGTCAGCGGCTTTTACAATCTGCATTAAACGCACTCAAGCATTGACATTCACCGAAGAAATCTACACCTTGAAGAAGAACTGGGAGTTGCCTCTGAACTCAAGTCTACGAATTTTCAGTCCTTTTCTGGACAAAGTAGGACAGCTCCATGTAGGCGGACGTATACTACAGGCTCCAGTCGATTATTCCACAAAGCATCTCATCCTGCTTCCAGCCAATCAACTTGTGACGCAACGGATTGTATGGGAGCATCACACGCGGAATCTTCACATCAAATTGGAAAGATTACTGACGGAGTTACGGATACGTTATTGGATTATCTCTGGACGCAAAGTCATCAAATCAGTTTTCAACACTTGCTGGCCTTGCAAGCGTAGGTCATCGAAGCCTATTCAACCACTCATGGCATCATTACCAGTACATCGGCTCACTCCCTATCTTCCACCTTTCACATATACAGGAGTCGATTACTTCGGCCCTCTAACAGTACGAGTCGATGGAAGAGAGTGTAGACACGAAAAACGTTGAGTGTGTTTGTTTACGTGCCTTACAACGAGAGCCGTTCACTTAGAAGTCTCCGAGGGTCTCAGTCTCGAATAATTCCTATTCCTATTTACCTGGTTTGTGAGTTTACGTGGAAAGAAACGAACGCCGAACGTCGTCTACAGTGACAATGGAACCAATCTCGTCGCTGGAGAGCAAGAACTTCACCAGGCTCTAATGGAATTGGTACAGTGCCGGTCCAGTTATAGAACCGGCCTGTGCGCGGTTCTATAACTGAATGGTTCTATAACCAAGCACCCGATCTTAGTGCCACCTATCGTCGGTTCTTTCATCCCTCAAACTTTGACGGTCTTAGAATATAAGGGCACACAGCAGAGTGGTAATGCTGTTCGCTATAGATCTAGAGTCCCGTGTTCGAACCGCTGCTATGACTAACTTAAAAAGATTTTAATATATGTGTAATATAGTCTATGGCTATGAATGGTGAGATACTAGTGTATCTTCATTGGTGGGGACCATTCACAGAGGAAGTGGTTTGATGAACTAGAAGAACTGTTGTCATACTAGAAGGAAAAAGAAATTAGAGTTGGTAGAAGGACTGGAATGGAACAAGGTGCTAGAAGATAAGAATGAATAGTGGAAGCTATTGTATTCTATTGTATTTGGTATGAATAACTTTACCGCCTATTATTATTGTATTTGGTATGAATAACTTTACCGCCTATTATTATTGTATTTGGTATGAATAACTTTAACGCCTATTATTATTAGTTGGGTCATTGAACCGATGTACAACATTGCCTAAAAAGATAAAACCCATTACAGTAATATTTTTTTGCATGTTTTAAAAGGCAAAACCCATTCATTCCCGCCATAGAAAATCGATATAGTTCATAATACGGCCAACGGTGGCGCTGAAACACGGCAAAGAAAAATCGGATCGATAACCGAGCCGGTTACATAGCTAGGCGGTTCTATAACTGGACCGGCACTTTACAACAACACCAAGAACTTCAATCAAAATTGGCGTGTCAACAAATCGAGTGGCATTTCTCTCCCCCTCACGGACCTAATTTTGGCGGAGTTTGGAAGTGGATCGTGCAATCTTGCAAACGGGCTATGAAAGTCAGCGTTGGAAATCCTCTGGTTACGAATCGAGTCCTCAGAACGGTAATCGCAGAAGTAGCAGCCCTCTTAAACGCCCGGCCACTAACTCACCTCAGTATGGATCCAGAAGATCCCGACCCGTTGACACCAAATCACTTTCTACATGAAGGAGCCCCTCCGTATGTTCCGTTAAAACTGGGACATGCTGAAAACTTGGACGTCACCGCTAAACAGTTTCTTCAAAGTCAGGCCATCCTTCAGCAATTTTGGAGCAGATGGCTACGTGAATACGTACAGTATCCTGCACAAAAATCCGAACACCGATTTAATTTTTTAAAGCCACCTATTGGCGGGGTAAAGGGTTTTTTGTTTGTTTTTCTTTAAGAGGGAGGGTAGACGGGGTGATGGACACATAGGGCAGGATTGGATAAGTCTAGACATTTTTTTATGCCTTAAGGTATTACGCTTTAAGGCAAATAACAGGTCGGGACATTTTTGCAACCCCCAGGGTGATGTGTTTTTTTTAAACGACAGGTGGAAATGTTGGACTAAGGCTGTGTAATACTCGTTACCCAAACAAATTAGATAGCTGCCTGTGCACAACTATGTCGATACCGATGGGATATGTGTAGAGCCTCTGATTGCGACGCCGTAGATCAGTGTTCGATTCGCAGTAAGGAATTGCAAAATATTTGGTATCGTTATAATATTCTTCATTCGAATTTGCTGGGAATACTAATTTCTCTAGAACGAAGGAGATTATTGTTTTTAAAATTATTTAATAAACAAAAAAACACATATTGCTCGATGAAAATTTGTTTTATATATGAACGAGAATTTCTCATAACTTAACCATGTATAACTCATCACCTGATCTGGAATCGAACACCGATCTCCAGCATCACATTCAGAAAAGCTACACCTACGCCATTTACAGTGACATGAACATTTATAGGTAGCTGGAACATAAGCTAAATTGTTTCGGTAAGCAACATTACCAAGTCCAAGCCCTTAATTTCCAACTGTGGTTTTAAAAAACACGCCACCCTGGGGGTGGCAAAAATGTCCAACCTGTAACTTGCCCTAAAGCGTAATATCTTAAGGCACCTTTTTAAAATGTCTAGACTTACCCAACCCTGTCGTGTCCATCACCCCGTCTACCCTCCCCCTTAAAGAAAAACAAACAAAAAACCCACTACCCCGCCAATAGGTGGCTTTAAAAAAATAATTCAGTGTTCAGATTTTTGTGCAGGATACTGTACCACACCTGACAGAAAGAAGAAAATGGACCAAAAATCGGACAAACGTCCCCGTCGGAGATCTGGTACTCGTTATCGAACCGAATACCCTACGTGGACAGTGGCCATTAGGAAAAATGATCGGAGTTCTACCTAGTGAATCGGATAACGTTGTTCGAGTGGTAAAAGTCCAGATCAGCAATCACAAAAACCCCTGTATTCGTCCAATGACTAAGCTCTGCGTTATGGCTACGGCTAAAGAGCAGGACGTTTACGTAAAAAACGAAAATATTGGGTCGTTAGAGTCAGAATCTGTGTCGTGAAGTCAAAACTGTAGTGTAAATAGTAAAACTCTTGTATAAAAGGTAAAATTCTCTGTATGAAATGTAAATTGAGGTATAAGTTGTAAAAAATTGTCAAATGTCAAATGTCAGAATCGTAAAATGTAAAATTGGTATAAAGTCATATGTAAAAACTGTATAAAAAATTTTAACCCCAATGTAAATATCGTAGAGGTCACTGCAAGAACGGTGCAAAATTTTCCGACAGCAACGCCATCTATATTAAGTTCAAAGGGCAAAGGCTAAAATTGAGTCGCTTACTGTTTAGCACCTGACTGCTTAGGGAAACTGTTTAGTTTCCTCATACTAGCAGACGACAGTTGTCCCCTTGAACTTGTAGTGAGCACACGTTAAAGTGACCTCCTCTGCCCCAACGTGCATCATGGAAGAGAATCCACCTCCATCTGCTGCATCAGTTAAAGAAAAGTTAAAGAAGTCTCGTGAGCGTGAAGAAGAGTGTGTGAGTAACCTTCAGCTACTCCGGCAAGATCTTTTGAAGACCCGAACGGCGGCAATCGACGTGGTTTTAGCCCACCAAAAGGCCGTTGTCAAACTCGACGAGGGGCTGGAGGATAACGCAAAGGATTTGGAAAACGTGCACGTTCACTTCCTTTCCGAACGTGCAACCCTGCTTAGCGGATACGTTAGCTCCCTCCTAAGTAAGGAACGCGAGAAGGTAGCTTCCAAACCCGTTTCCCAACCGGTCGTCCCGCGTTTCGTCGCACCCAAGCATACCCCATCCATCCTCTGCTTTCTGAGGACCCACCTTGGAAAGCCTGGTATGTGGGCTTGCGGTCGCAAAGTCTCAGAATGTGAAGATTTTATGTTGAGTACCAACCGGGAGCGATTGGAGTTTCTGTTCGCCCAACACCGCTGCTTCGGATGCTTCCTGCCGTTGTCGGTGGCTGGGCACTTAAAATTCGCTGATTGCCCTCATCCGCGGCATTGCGCAATATGCGACTCCCCGGATCACCACCAGATCCTATGTGCACCCCAACGGGACTGTCAAGAAGTCATTCCAGATTAGACGTGAAAGTGGGCCTTTGCCAGTGGCGATGCTGAAGTTTGCCTTCTTTTCTTTGTCTTGTTTTTGTTTGTTTCCCTTTAGGAGTTTGGGGTTTTTTTTGTTTTAGTATATGTGGACAGGTGGGCCCGCTGTCATTTACAGTGCTGCCATCACGGGCAGGATTGTTGGTGGCAATGGCCTTCTTATTTTTGTTTACGTGGGAAGTGGCCCTTGCACCTTTTAGTTCATTGTTTTTTAAGTATCGAAGTAATCAAGTACCCCCAGTTCTCTCTGCCCCCTCGCCGGTGGTCAAATTGTCCCCCAAATAAAGAAATAAAGTTGTTCAGTTCCCATCCGTCATTTTCATTTCATCATTGTTATCGATACGCACTGACTTTACACTGTAGGTAATTTTCGTAACTCTGTATTGTTTTACGGGCACGTTTAATCGAACTGACATTTAAGTGTTACAAAACTGTTATATTGAAAACGATTGACGCGACTGTAACTGGCGAATTCTCGTGTGTAATTAACGCCGCCAAACGTGTTCTTCCCTTGTCTTTACGTCGTCTGCGTTCCCCTGCCTCCGTTCTCGCCTATGGCACAATACCGATCGCGACAAAGCCTCTTCTTGTTATTTCGGAGTTGTAGGATTCGGAACATAGCCGGCTCTGCGTTCGTAAGCGGACGCACCATCCGTATCCCAAGACTCTAACAAGCAGAGTTTCACAGCCGGGCGGTGAAGTTCGGAGGTTTTGGTAGCCGAACGAAGGTGAACGATTGCGGAACGGACTACGCCATCAGGGCCGGAAAACACCTTGACGACACGAGCGATTGGCCATTCTCCACGGGGTGTATCTGGCTCGATAACGATCACGATGTCGCCAACGTTGAGATTCTTTTGTCCATATAGCCATTTTCGTCGTTCCGTAAGGCTGGGAAGATACTCTCTCATCCAACGTCTCCAGAAACAATCAGTTAGGTACTGAGCAATGCGGTACTTCCTTTTGGTCGTCATATCGTTTTCGTCGAACAGATCAAAAGGTATGTACGGATTTTCGTGTCCAAGGAGAAGATGATTTGGCGTAATGGGTTCAGGATCCGCCGGGTTTACACTTACATACGTTAACGGGCGGCCGTTGAGAAGTTTCTCCACTTGAATTAGCGTGGTGACCAAAGTATCGTCAGTCAGAGTTTGCTCGTTGAGTACGAATCTTAAGGCACGTTTTGACGATTGAACTAGACGTTCCCAGGTTCCACCAAAATGTGGCGCGGAAGGTGGGTTGAAACTCCAAGTCACCGTTCTTCGTTTTCGCCCATCTTGAATGGCTAACTGTTCCATCCGACGGAGACACTCGGAAAATTCATGCACAGCTCCAACAAAATTCGTGCCATTATCGCTGTGATAATGTTTCGGAGTTGTACGGCGATCTTCAAAGCGACTGATGCAGTTGATGAAGGAGGAAGTGTCAAGAGAGTATGACATTTCCAGGTGCACGGCTCTTGATGACATGCAAGTAAATAAACAGGCCCAGCGTTTTACCTTCCGTCTGAATATCGTTACGTTGTACGGGCCAAAGAAATCTACTCCGGTGTGTGTAAAGGCGGGGTAGAAAGGCTTCAAACGGTAACCGGGAAGAGCGGCCATCATTGGACAAAGTGCCTTTGCGTAGTGTTGCTTGCATTTGAAACACTTGTTTATAATTCTTCTCACCGTTTTTCGTCCGCGTTGAACCCAGTAGAGTTTACGTAATTCGTGAAAGGTTCTCTCTGTAGTGGAGTGTACAAACTCGAGGTGAAGACTATAAATCAGCAATTCCGTGATTTTTTCGTCGGCTGGGAGTATGATCGGATGGCGGGCTTCCGGCGGGGCTGGAGCATTTTCAATACGTCCTCCGACCCGTAAAACTCCTTGATGGTCGACGAATGGCATTAACGTGATTAGGCTTGAACCGGGATCGAGCGGCTTTCCCTCCTTTATATTACTGTAATCTTCAGGAAAGGCAGACATCTGGGCGCGCCTAAATAATTCCGCTTCCGCATTCTTGACCTCGGTTTCCGATAGTTTGCCGAAATCACGATGGGTTTTTTCTTTCCGAGCGTTATTAATGAAACGTTTGACGTAGCCGACGACGCCGACTAAAAACGGATAGCGGGAGGTGTACGTGGTGAGCCGGTCAATGGAATCGGTTACGTGTAGTGTCGCACCAACCCATCTCGTACAGCGAACTTCGGGATCCTTTATTTCGTCAATTCCCTGTTTTACATCGGGGAAGGCCGGCCAGTTTTGCGGTGATTGATAGAGGAAAGATGGTCCGGTAAAGAAACGATGTTCGATGGAAAATTCTGTGGATGTGACGCCACGGCTGACGTCGTCTGCTGGGTTTTGAGTTGTAGGGACATAACGCCATTGACTACTTTCGGACAACTCCAATATTTCGCCTATTCGGTTTCCAACGTAAACATGAAATCGATAGTGTGGAGAGTTAATCCATCTCAAAACCGTTGTGGAGTCCGACCAGAATGTGGCTTGGTCGATTTTTAGTCGGAGTTCTGACTTGATCACTGATGCTAGACGGGCGGCGAGTAATGCTGCACACAGCTCAAGTCTGGGAATCGAAACGTATTTGATGGGTGCCACTCTTGCCTTGGCCATGACAAATGACACCTTAACGCCGTCGGGATTGTCAAATCGGAGATAGGCGATGGCACCAAATGCTGATTCGGATGCGTCAGCAAACAGATGAAGTCCCACACCTCGCGCTTTTGGTAGCTCTGGGTTAAAACATCGTGAGATGGAGAGCGGTTTTAGCTTCGAGAGGGAGACGGCCCAATGTTGCCACTCATCGACGGTCGTCTGGTCTAGTTGATCGTCCCAGCCAACCGATTTTCTGCATACAGCTTGCAGGATAAGTTTTGCGTGTAGCAACACCGGTGAAAGAAATCCAAATGGGTCGTAGACGCTTGACGTTTCTCGAAGTATTTCTCGTTTCGTCGCTCCATCAAGTTTTATGCTTGCGCTCACCACAAACGAATCGCTGCCGTAGTCGAGTGAGAGCCCCAGCGTCCGCTCTATGGGCATTCCGTGTAGGGCTAAATCGATGGATGAGACTGGATTGCCAGGCAACGACAATAGAACTTTTGAACATGATGAACCCCATTGGGCGAGCTCGAATCCTCCTCGAAGTAGAACGTCTGCCACCCTTTTTGCGTGCTGAACAGCTTCTTTGGCAGTTGGGAATGATGTCAACCAATTATCCACGTAAAAATGATCGATTATTTGGTTGGTAACGTCGGCCGCATCAATCCCGCCGTCTTCGGCTGCTTGACGTAGAACGTGAGCACAAATTGTCGGAGAGCAAACTGCGCCGAAGGGTTGCACGTTCATTTGGTAAACGGAGGGTGGCTCCTGTATACCCGGGTCGCGATAGAAAAAGCGAAGTGCCGGCCCGTCTTTTGGCCGCACCCTTACTTGGTGGAACATTTTAACAATATCCGCGCTCAACGCTATCGGATGTTGTCGGAAACGTATCAGCACACCAATGAGGTTGGTTAGCAGGTCGGGTCCTTTCAGCAGGGCAGAGTTCAGCGACATTCCCTTGTAGTACGCGGAGGCATCAAAGACCGGGCGGCATTTTTCGGGTTTCTTCGGATTTATCACCGGATGGTGAGGCAGAAACCAGGTTCGGCCAGCTGGACGATAGTTGACCTCCTCAGCTGAGAGTTTTCGGGCGTGACCAAGGCTGATATACTCGTTGATTGCTGCGGAGTACCTTTTACCAAGGTTTTCGTCGGCGATGAGTCTTCGTTCTAGCTTGAGGAAGCGCGCTAGTGTAGACTGGCTGTTGTCGGGCAGGTTCGGCTCTTCGTGTTTCCAGAGAAGTCCCGACTCGTATCGATCGCCTAAGAATTTCGTCGTTTCGTTTAGGATCTTGTTCGCGCGTACTTCTTCTTCGCTAATCGGCACCTTGACTCCTGCTCGGGCTTCGTAAGTCTCGGTGAGTAGAAAGCGATCAATTGCATTCACAAGATCTTGGTCGGGTGGGGGCGCTAATGAGAGCGAGTTACACTGCAGTTGTGCAACGGCGGCTGGAGAGATCGGTCCAGCTATACACCATCCAAAGGCTGTTCGTAGTCCTCGTGGGGCCCGCTCGTTCAACGGATCTCTTTTGATTTCCAGGACCTCTTGCGGCGCCATATCACACGAGCCGATCAACACGTTAACGTGCACGGAATTTTGGGTGGGAACTTTCAATCCGGCTAGATGAGGCCAATCCTTAACCAACTTCCTTAGGTCAACGTTTTCGTTTCTGATTCTTAAGACGGGAACGGAGTAACAGTTCGGGATTTCGAAGGAACTGCTTTTGTCCAAAGAAGAGATTCTGAAAGACACCTTAGTTGTATTTGCGGTTGGGTCGCGGCCGTGATACGTTCCGATTCTTGAAATTCCCTTCTCGCCTTGAAGTCCCAATTCGTTTGCAAGCGCGTTGGTTATCATTGAGATTTGGCTTCCAGGATCCAGCAATCCATAACCGGTCCAGGTTCGGCCATTAGCTTCAATTAACATAGGGACGATAGGCAGCAAGGTCGTTTCACTTTCGTAGCCGTAGGAGACCAAGCCGTTAAACGGGCTCTTTTGAGACGAGGATGACATCGGGCACGATCGTGGCGTTTTCGGGTACATCCGCGGTGCTCCGTGGAGAAGAGGGTGGTGAAGACGTTTACACTCGTCCGTTCCACATTCCTTTTCCTTCGTACACTCGGAACTTAGATGGCGGTCGTCGAGACACCGGTAACAGCATCTTTTTTCTTTGACGATTTCTGATCGTTCCGTGGGATTTAAGGCTTTAAACTTCTCACAGAGGTGAAGGCGATGAGCACCGTCACAATGTGGGCAGGACGCAATTTTTACGGTCGTAGAAAAGACCATGGGAGTCGTGGTCGACTTCTTCTGTTTTTCGTTCGATGACCTGTGGACGTTTTCTCGAGTTTTCGGATGACTGCCTTGCTGGGGTGTGGGGTTGACGCCAATACGGACGAAGTATTCCGCCATCGTAACGTCATCGAGCCACGTGTCCAGGTCGAGTATCGTAGGCAATCTATCTTGAATTCGATAGCTCACTTCGGCCCATTTACTGCGTAAGGTGGGCGGCAATTTTCCAACCAATTGAGCCAAGGTTGTACTGCTATGTAGTTCCAGTCCATATCCACCCAGTTGCAAAGTTGCGACGACTGAACGGAGTGTGGACGAAAACTGCTTTAACGATTCGTAGTCGCTATCTTTAAATGAAGGTAGCTTTAAGAGAGATGAAGAGCAAGCGGTTGAAACGATTCTTGGATTTCCGAACTTCCGATGCAGCTCTTTCAATGCAAAGGAGTATAATCCAGGGTTGAGTAGAACTTCGCCAAGATTGTTCTGAATTTCGGTCGTCAAGCTTGCACGTAGATGATGTTGACGTTCAGCATCGCTGAAACATGTGTCGTGAATTTGAACCTTGAATGACTGTATAAACATAGGCCAGTTTATCGGGTTGCCGTCAAACTTCGGTGGTTCAGCTTTCGGCGGTCTCGATGATGAACGAAATGTCGGAGGTGCGTCATGACGATTCACGGCGAATATCCAGGCATCAGGAGAATACACCGTTGCTTGTGGAGCGTGAACTGGTCTTTGTGGCGGAAACGTTTGTTGCGTAACTCGGTTGTGGACGGGTAGCGACGACATCGTGGTTGTTGGAATCAGTGACGGACGAGCGCTTGAGGTGAATTGCTGAGCTATACTTGGATTTGGCTGGTTGAATACGTTTGGTGGTACGTAGCTGAAGGCCTTGGTATTTAGCTTGGGAATCGACGAGGACGGCTGGTCGGACGTAGACGGCTGTTCTGACGCAGCCGGCTCGTATTGAGAGCATGGTTGCGTTGACGTTGCTGTCCCACACGGTATACGGAAATTTGGGATAAGCGTAGCAGGTGGATGAGATGGGACGAAAGAAGGTTTCCAGACATCTGTTTTGTCAAACCCGGACGTTTCCATTTCATCGTTCTCTTCGGCCACTGCTAATTCGTCTGCGAGCTGTTTGCGTAACAAGGAGCCAGTGTAGCGTTGTTTCTCCAGCTCCATTTGCAATTGTCGTTCCTTACGTGCTGCTTCAACCCGTCTTTCTTCTGCCTTCCTGGCAATTTCAAACTGCTGCATACGTTCATCCTCTTCGGCTTGTTGTAAGGCTTCAGCTCTTTCCTGTTGAATCTTTAGTTGCATTTCCTTTTCTAGCCGCTCTGCCTCTTGAAGTTTACGGCGTGTCGATGAGGCTGATGAACGGTTAGAAGTGCTACTGCGGCTGGAACCTGCAACTGATCTTGCGCGGGCTTGACAGGAATCTAAGTAGTTGGCCACGTCAGCTAACGCCTTCGAATGTTTGATGGAAATATCAATTCCCCAGCTGGTTTCTCTGTCCAGCTCTTCACCGTCGAACTTACAGACTTCCACGTAGCGATGGTGAATTCTTTCAACTATGTCGTATGCACGGACCAAGCCAACTCGATATACGTTGACTGTATCAACATCTTCTAGCATCCGGACGGCAAGGAGAGCTTGATTGAGTGACTTCGTGTGAATTCTCTTTGCCTGAGTACGGTAATGCTTTAGTTCAGCAGGATCGTTGGTCGTTTGCCATTCTTCCAATTCCTCCTCCGGTTCTTCTTCTTGAATAGCTTCAAGGGGAAAGGCGTCGTTGGCCATGCTTGAATGACAACGGATGACGTAAGGGAGCAATTTGCGGAATGGATACGTGATCTGCCACGCGGGACTGATTTGCGAATGTAACACGTTACACGTTATTTAAGACACGAGCTTGTCAACGAGACGGGTACAAGCTTAGGTTTTCGACAATCAAGTTATTAGGACAGTACTTCGAGCGTAGACGACTCAGGGTGCTATAGGGCGAGCACGTGTGAACGTAAATCGTCTAATTAAGTTCTGTTCTAAAAGTAACGCTTGATTGTAGATCCTCTCACTGAGAGACAATGTCGGCATGAATATTCGTGCTGTGGCGTAAACGATGTGGACGATACAGAGCGATAAGACGACTACAATTTACGTATCAGTTCGTTGGGATTCACGATTCCCGGTCGATGCACCAAATGTTATCGATACGCACTGACTTTACACTGTAGGTAATTTTCGTAACTCTGTATTGTTTTACGGGCACGTTTAATCGAACTGACATTTAAGTGTTACAAAACTGTTATATTGAAAACGATTGACGCGACTGTAACTGGCGAATTCTCGTGTGTAATTAACGCCGCCAAAAGTGTTCTTCCCTTGTCTTTACGTCGTCTGCGTTCCCCTGCCTCCGTTCTCGCCTATGGCACAATACCGATCGCGACAAAGCCTCTTCTTGTTATTTCGGAGTTGTAGGATTCGGAACAATCATCATCCCTTTCACAATTCATCTCTGTTCCAACGTCCATTTACACGTGACGTTCGGAACAAGATACATACCTTCGTCCTCCTTGCAACCAACAATTGGCACGATGCCCACGACCTCGGTCAATTCCCCTTCCCCTCCACCTATTCCACTACGAATGATCTGGCCAGTGTCGTACCGCGGCGACGGAAATGTAGAGCCTGGTTGATCGACGCGGAAGCACCTTGCGTTCGATCGTCTAGGAACGCGCGCAGCGGCTGCTGCCACTGCCGTTTTGGCTACTTGGGCAAAGGTACTATCTTGGTTGGTGTCAATCAACATAGCTTGCAAATATCTGTCCGTAAAGAGAAACGAACGTGCCTCTTTCCCTGATTCGAAGGCATCAGGATTGCGCAGCAGATATTCCGTTCCTGGCTCAGCGAGAGAAATCACGGCTCTCCGGCGCTTCCTAGTAATATGGAAGAAGGCCCGTCCCCACTGCTGGGGAGCGGCCTGCACCTGGCGTTTGAACGATTCACTATCCGGCAACGAATTTAAGCGAGCGTAAAGGTCGATCAAAGGAGGAGTGTATGTCCATGATTATTAATTGCACTTTAGTGTACAACTTCTCGGCTGCATTAATCGATCTAACGATGCTTTTGTCGGATTTCAAAGGCGTTCGGCGTGCAATCCAGCCATCTAGTTTGGGTGGTTTTAGAGAAAATTCGGCGTCAGCGAACTCTAGCGGAAATTCTCTGGAAATGGACTTCGAAGTATCGGTCGATATGTCCTTGGTCATCCATGACGAAATCTCCTCCGAGATATCTTTCGAAACTGAAAGTGGCTGAGAGCCTGAACCACCACAGGCTCACTCCTTCAATGGTTAACACAGGGAGTGTAGCTTCAGTTTCCTTCGGTGTGAGATCGACTACCACCGGTGCTGCCACCATGTAAGTAGTGGCCGTCTCAGCCCGCCTCCTCCTAGCGCTGGCGAGCTGGTCGCACTAGAACGTCATGGGCGACTTCTTTCCGTCTGGTCCGAATTCACCTCCTCGCTGCGAGGGGGAATATTCCCACTTGAATGGAGAACTGACCCGCCCCTCGATGGCCGACCTGCCTTGCTTCTCGGGTAAGCTGACTTATCACTCGGCGGAGGGACTGTCTTACTGACCGGGGGAGGAACGTTTGCACCGGAATCCTTATCTGACGTGTACGAATTGTCACTACAAACACGCACACCTTTTTCGTAACACGGAAAACCGCCTGAATCATAACGGCAGCTAGTCATTACGTCATAATAGTGACCGTCTTCTCCGAAACGATAACAATAGCCCTTCGCGTCGTAACAAAAGCCGTCTATGCTGTAGAAGTAAAAGTCTTTATCTCCACAGAAGTAGCCCTGAAAGTCTTCTCGCCTACCGTTGAAGGTTCGTCCATTATACTCAACTGTTGGACCACGTGAATGATCACCACGATATTCTGGTCAATGGTCGTAAAAACGGCTCTCGTGGTCCTCGAAAGGAGGAATAAAACCGAACCCACAACTGTCCCAATGTAACGCGTGTCGAGAAAAACCAACCAGTGATCTTTCTCTGAACTGGTAGCAAAGAACGAATATGCATCTCCCGAACTCGCATCCTTTCGTGATCGGAAACCGTCTGATCGACAAAAGCTACACGTGGGTCGTAGAAACAGCCCCTAAAAAATTCACTTGGATGCCAAGACATGTCTGTCGAGCGATGTTACTAGTAACAGAGCAAAAATAAGTCTGAGGAAAAGGGGGCCTGTCGCGGCCGGGGAAGGCTACATGACCTTCAAAACCTTTTAAAATGCTAAATAAAATAAGTCAACATCCTTAGGGTCGAGCGGAATGCTTTCCGCTGTACAATTGTAGACAATTAGTCACTAAGACGTTCCTAGATATGTTATAAGATAGACCGGTTATAAATAAACTCGACATTTATTAGGTGTATTTTAAATGCCCAGAGAAACCAATTCTTTGTTTTGGAGAAGAGGGTACAGTTGGCAAAAGATTAAGGCGTCATACAAGGCACTGTTCATTGAAGAAAATAACAAGTCAGGAGAAAGGCAAATAAACTAGAAGTAAGGCATTACAATTCTCTGTCAAGAAGCACGTTAAAAGCAGTTGAAAGAAAAACCTGGGTTTTATAAAGATTTATTGAAGAAAGCGTCGGTAAAACTGAACGACCGATTAGCAGAGAAATCTGCTTAGTAGTTCAAAGTTATTACTTTGTTATTTTTTTGGCTACACAAAAAAACTAGTTTAATTGAATTACTTGTGTTACACCCTAAGTTTGAAGAAAGTTATTCCGAATCTCCCCGTTACATCCTAGTGCCTACAAGTACAGATGCCTTGTACAAATAGATTTGGGCATATTATTAGCTGTTGGATCTTTTCTCATCGTCAGATAGAATCAAATAAACTCAACTCAAATGAATGTTTAAAACATGATGTTCGCTTTATAAAAGTTCTGTGCTTTCCTGTTGCAGACCGTTGCATGCAGCATCCCACTTATAGGAAACTCATTTGTTATTCAGTTAATAGTGCTCGGTAAAGTGCTTCTGTTCTTCCACTACATAGACATTTGATGTAGTGCTACCGCCGGGGACAGATGTAACAAAAGTACGATGCTTGGCTCGAACAAAATTCAAGTTGGTCTCGGCAGATTCGGCACGGTCTTCGGCAGCCTCCAGTTCACGTTGAAATTTGCGGACACGGCTCAAGTTTTGCTGCGACATCCCTTCCTGCATAGATAGAGAACGCAAATAGATTCCTCATTCTGTCTTAGGTAGTCATTTTTTAAATGGCTAAAAGAAACGGAGGATCACATAGTGGCAAATTATTTAAAAATGTTAGTTTCGGACCTGTTCTTGCAGTTGGCGCTTGTAAACGTTAAGTTTCTGAGTGAGTTTTTCGACCGAATCTTGGAGGAGGGAGACGTTTTTGTGATCTTCTTCACCCTGGATGATGATTTCCTTGACTTGACGCTCTTTCTTACGCAGGATCTTGGTAGTCTCGGCATGTCGGCGGCGTTCCTCGTCCAATTCCAATTCGATGTCACGAACCTAGAAATCACCAAAATTCAGTTTACGTTAACGAAGCAGACGCGGGTAGGAATTTTATACCCTGGCTTCCAGTTTGCTAATGATACGCTTGCTGCTGACCAACGCATTAGTTTCCACTTCTTCCAAACGGATCGTCAAGTTTTTGATTTCCACTTCTAGAGCCTTCTTGATAGATTCGATTTTGACAACGCGCTCCTGTTCCTCGTGGAGGACATCCATGGTATGCTTAAGTTCGCATTGGGCCCTCTGGGCGCGATCATCAGCCAACTATTGTGACATTAACCACGAACTTCATATAAATCTATTGATGCAATATTCCTGGGAATACCTTCAGTTCTTTGCTGGCTTCTTCAAAGTCGGCGGCATAAACGGACAGTTCTTGTTCCAGTTTAACACGAGTTGAAGAAAGATTTACGTTGATGGTAGTCAACTCATTAATGCGAGCACCGGCATCTTCGGCCAGTTGTTCAGCAGCGCGCTTAGCGCGTAGGGCCTATATTACGGAAAATGTATTTATATTTTGCACAAGAACTTTTTATTAAATCGCTTCTTACTCCTTCCATATTGGCGCGCATATCTTCGATCTCTTGTTGCAGAGTCTGCAAACGACGTTGAGCCACTCCGTATTGATCCATGGTGATTTGCAATTGACGCTGGGTTTCCTCGTACATTGATTGAAGCTCCTAAAAAAGTAAGTTAAATAGAAAAAAATATATATTTTAGATTGATGAATTGAATTTGATAAATGAAACAGAGAAATACGAAGCTAGTTCGCCTCCTACTAATGAAACTTACGGTAAGTTGAAGAGATTGCTTTTTAATAGTTTTTTGCAGTTCAATGTTGTTCTTATTCGCAACGTCCAAAGTCATTTCCAGTTCAGTGATTGTGATTGTCATCTTCTTTCGGATACGTTGAATTTCAGTTTTCAACTTAGTTTCGGCGTCAACCAAACGAGAGTTCAGTTGGTCGATTTCGATTGACATTTGTTTCCTTGAATAGTTTAAAAGAATTTAGTTTCAAGTGGTTAAATATTCAGTTGGCCAGTCCACAGACGCAATGCTAATGGACAATTACTTGGTTGATTCTAGTTCTTCCTCCTTGTCAGTCAATCTACGTTCCATATCGTGCCTGTACTGATTCATTTCAGCTGCCATACGCTGCGAGCGTTGCTCCTCAGCCTTACGGGACTACTCCGTTGTCAGAAAATAATAGATCATTGTTGGGCAGGGTATGTCGTTGATTAATTTTTCGGATTATACGTACAGCCTCAGATTCCTTGTATGCGGCAGCCAGTTCTTCGCGTTCGTTTTCTAGACGGCGGTACTCAATTTCCATCTCATGGAATCTGCGACTCAGTTCCGAGTATTGGCTCTTCAGCTCACCATTTTCATCTGATACAAAATGCATCAGTCAAAATTGAAATTCTCATAGTTTTCCATAACATGATTTATAATTACCTCCCAGTTTCTTATTTTCACGAGTCAGTTGATCTTTTTGTTCTCGAGTTTTGTCCAATTCGTGGCTGAGGCGAGAAATTTCGGTTGCCTTATTTCGGTTGTCCCTCTGGGAGGCATCGTATAGAGCCGTAAGCTCATCCAACTTAGACTTAAGCTCGGCATTGATACGTTCAAGTTGTTCGCTACGCTTTTGCATCTCGCGAGCGGTAGTATTGGCCTTAGATGAGCGAAACAGACTAATTAATTTTCTTTCTTCTGGTTCGTAGGTACATAAAAAAAAACTTAAAGATTTACCTTTTCCAGATCAATAATGAGGATTTCAACTTCGCTTTGCAGACGAGATTTGATTTTCTCCAGACCAGAGCATTTGGAAATGAGAGCGCTGATCTGCTCTTCCAATTCGGTAACCCGGACGTGGAATTTACGTCTGAGAAGAAGTATGAGCGATTCCATTGATAAATTCACTAGTCAACCAGATTTTTTTAAAATACCTGATTTCTTCAATCTCCTCGGTGTGGGATAGGCAAGTCTGATCGTATTTGGATTTCCATGACAAACAATCCTGATTGGCCTTTGACAGTTGACGTTCTAGATCCAAACGAGCCTCGGCTTCCTCTTCGAGT
The DNA here is from genome assembly GCF_020631705.1 of Daphnia magna. Classification (NCBI taxonomy): domain Eukaryota; kingdom Metazoa; phylum Arthropoda; class Branchiopoda; order Diplostraca; family Daphniidae; genus Daphnia; species Daphnia magna. The sequence goes on from NC_059187.1 coordinate 7,341,379, forward strand.
TGAACGCGCACCGACTCCAGTTCGATTTCCACTGAGTGCAAATTTCCTTCCAAAGTGGAACGGCGCTATAAAAAATTCAAAACACGAAATGCAATGAAATGACTTGCGTTTGTAAGACAGTTTCCTTTGGAGCTGCAGTAATGGAAAAAAGTAAAAATCAGTACCCGTTCTTCATCTTCAAAGCGGCGACGAAGATCTTCGAACTGAGAACTGATTTGGTTCTTCAAGTAGCTAATGTTTTCGTAACTCACTTTAAGCTCTTGAACTTCCTTGGTCAGCTCAATGTTTTCCTATTGATTCGCATGTTATGTTGTTTGGCTTTTCTTTAAAAATTAAATGTGTTGTACCGTTGACAAACGAGTTTTGTAGCTGCTAATGTCGATGATAGTTCTATTGAGCTCTTCAATTTTGATGGTATATTCATGAACATGCAATTCCAGCTTTTCCACTTGCTTCGCGTATGTTGCCTAAAATATAAAAGTTCTATTAAGAAATCCGTATCACGTTACTTTGGCTAGCTCTTATAATGAACTCCTACCCTATCTTTGTTAGCCGATTCAACTTGGGACAGGAGATCGAACAGTTCCTGTTGAAACTTTGACTTCTCCTTCTCGGCCCTGAAATAAAACATTTCCGTTGCTTTCGTTTAATGTCCGTGATTATCATTTTTTAAATATTACAAGACTGGTATCTCTAATTCTACAAGGATTTGTTAGCGAAGACAAGGTAGGCCAGGTTTTTTAAAATAAACCTAAAATTCTTTGATCCAAAACAATGCTGTTATGCAACATGGTTTAAGTACGGGAACATAAGTTTGTTGGTTTTGCTTGAAGTTTAACAAAAAGGCGGCTGTAGCAACAGGCAGAGCAACACCACAGAGGTCTCTAAGGATATGTGCGAGTCCGCTAGAACAGCTGGAATGCATTAGATCACGAGGGTTGACGTGGCAGTGTAAAAATAGGATAGGTTCGCTACGCATTATTTTCAGAACCCTTCCTCTCTTAGTTTCTTCCCAAGAAAAATTCCGTCTAGCCACGGTGTGTGCAGTAAAAAAGCATTCGCCCTGACTTTCAAGGTATTAGAATCGGTAAAAAGATTGGTTCAGCAAATAAACATACACGTATTCACCCTAAGATCTTTTAAATGTAAACATGACTTAGTTGATAATTGTTGATTTAACTGAGTATTATCTATGAAAGCAAGAATAATGATTACTTTGATTTGGCTTTGGCCAATAGTTCCAATTGATCTTGAAGATCGATAACAGCTTCTTGGTGCTTCTTGCGGAGCATGTGTGCTGTCTCTTCTGATTCAAGATGGACATCTTCAAGCAACTTCCGCAATTTGGCCAACTCGGCATCCCGCTTCTTGTTGATTTCCAACTGTAAATATATTGAAATCCAACAGTTGTTTCACTTCTTGATGAACACATTCTATTTTTGACATGTTAATACTCCGCCATGTCAGTATTTACAACCTCTAACGCCAGCCATTTAGATGATTTAATTTTAAAGGCGAATTATTTTTTAACTTTGAGTGAAATGATTTAAAACAGAGAGGAAAAAAACATTTGTGGGTACAAAATGTTAGTGTCGTTGCTAACCACTCTTGAGATGATTGACAATCGTCAACATCGGCTCATCGTCAGAAATAGCTCGAAAACTGTGAACGATCTTACCTGGTTTCCAGCTCCTCCTTCGGCTTCTTCAAGACGTTCTTGAAGCTGAATCACCATGACACTTAAATCAGCCTTGTCGCGTTCAACCTATTCACAAAAGTTTTCACATCAACAGTCGATTCTATTTACGGTGCTACCAATAACAAATTAGGCAATAGCAAATAACTAACACGGGCACAGATTATGTTTTTTTTTTCTTTTCCGTTTCTTTTCCTTTTTTTTTTTCTTTTTTTTTTTCTTTTTGTTTTTACATTTATACTTAAACTTTCTCGAACGGTATATTATTATATTTTAGTTTTTCCTTTTTTGTAAAGCGATGCTAAATCTATAAATTCTTGGCCCATGAGCCAAGCATTTCATGGTCCAAAGCTAAGCTATTTATATCCAAGCTCAAACACTTTTTAAGAACAACTGTTATTTTCTTAACTGTTTGCGACAACTAGACTAAAAGTTCTACAAAGGCTAAAATAATTTCTTTAAATATCACGTACTACTCGTGTAAATTTACACATCTTATTTACTTTGCCAACGGGTGTTAATAATCCTACTTACACGCTGTCTAAGCTCTCGCTCAGTCTCGAGATCCTCCTGAACGAGGCGGATTTTGTCCTGAAATAAAGAGAAATTGTGTTACGTATTGTACATAAATAATAAAACAGAAACGTGTTTTCTTTTGTTTTGTTTGCTTAGTTCTAAGCACAAATTGAAAATTAAGGTAGACACAGATTACCACCTTTGCGCAACTGTGGGACATTGCGCGCGACTTGCAAGTTTGGTTGGATCACATGCTAAATGGTTATCGTTCTGTGTATGACGACGATGGTTAGAGTGCAAAAAAATGACAGGAAATGAACACCTCGAGACGAGACAAAGCCGACAGGTCGGTGGAGTATTCGATAGTGACATCGGTTCCAGCTCCACCGGTCGAGCGGTAGACATATTTGGACGATTTGGTTGTCGAAGAAGAAGATTTCGAGACGGTTCCCGACATTTCGTTGTTTCACGTCGAACAAACTTTAATGCGATGATATTAGCCGATCGAGTTCGGTCGATGAAGAGCACAAGAAGCGGTAGAACTCCTTCGCAAAAGACTGTCCGGCGACTGGTGAGCCTGGAACAGTCCGGTCGGCAAGTATTCATGGATGCAGGATGCCACTGCGCAAGTCAGTCCACAATAGATCAGAAGGGGCGGAGATGTGTCCAAAGCAGGGATGGCTTCGACAAAAAAACGAGAGGCCTTTCAGCATTGAACGTAGCTCGAATTACCGACTGTTAAAAGAGTTTCTGGGGAGTACACCTCAGCAAACTTTGCCGTTCCTTTTATAGCCATGAACGAGACTCCCCCTCCTCACGAGCTTCTCTTGGAATCGTCACCCGAATTGCTTTTCACGCTATATAGAACACTGAATTGACACGTTGTCAACTGATCTGTCAAAAACTCTTCGTCTAATCGATTTTCTTGTAAAGTACACAAAGTACTCTGATTGTTATTGGCCTTGAAATTCTCTTGGTTTGGACAGTTCGCGACAAGAATGCATCTCGTTATTACATGCTGATCCAAGACGTTAAAACTTAAATCACGAGGTCTGCAACACCCAAAAGGAATCAAGCAACAGAGATAAAATTCCTAATTCATGTCGTTGAAGTTTGATTGTTTTTTACAGAAAATACAAACAGCCAAACTTAATTACGGTGTGATAACGAAACAAAACGCGCTTATTTCTTTAACAAATGATACACCACGAATGAAACAGCATGGTTTTACTAACAAATTTAGCTTTCGTTCAGAAGGTAAGTATTTCTAAGTTAAACCTACAGCAAGCAATGCAAATTGTTACGCGTTATCGTAGGTAGAAAACAATTTCAAGGGCTACGATACAACGTTACTAATTCAGCGATCCAACACCCGTATAGAGACACCGCCCATCTAGAGCTACTACGCTCGTCTAAAATTAGATACCTAGACTGAGCGGTAAAGGCGAGTAAACCGACGAAGCTCAGAAGAGAAAAAAAAACCAAAAAAAACAAGAACCAAAGAGCTTCAATGGTCCACGTTCCAGGGACTGTATAAACACAAGCGCAAAAGGCTGGCTGCGATGCAGGCTATACACGTTGGCTGCTTTAGACATAATTGCTATACGATATTTGGAAGAATTTGTTTTTCACGATTTTACAGTAGGAAAGTAAGACAGAAATACATTTTACCTAAGCCGAAGAAAATGTCTGATTTTCGAGTTGTTTTCTTACTTGTGCCAAAAAAAAAAACCCAAACATTCGCATATCATTTCGCATACATGTGACTTGCAACTTCATATTGTGTGCTTTAATCTTGGCTTGTAGAACTCTGTTTCCGTTTCATCCCCTTACACCCTTCTGTTATCCATCCTTGCTAATCCGTAAGCGTCCACATTCTTAACGAATCTAATGTTAACTGATTACAATTCAAAGAAAAATGAATAAATAAATAGGATAAGACTAAAATTTTATTTCGCGATGCTATACCCATGTGAAATGCTTGCTGGCGGTTCCGAAACGTTTACCCCCCCCACCCCCCTCCCAAGTCGATTTTGTGAGTCTAGTATGGCAAATTCCGCAGACGTGTCATTATGCTTTTTCAACGTCCCTGAATTTTTACGTTATTTTAGCTTCTTAAAAATGAGTAAAACTGCACTTCTGAATCTTTGGTGTACTTTAATCGGACCTTGTTTTAGTAGATACTCTATGTGTTTTCCAAAATTCTGATTCTTTTTCAGGGGAAGGGGGCAGTGGTGATGGGAAAATCTATTAATCAAGGAATATCCAACTGTATCCTGTGACTGAGTTCAATTTTCTAAAATTAATTTAAATTTATAGTCAAAGCTAAACGCCATCTCTAGGCAACAACAAAGACTTTCATTTAAACTGACCCCGCCCTGTTGCCGTCTCCTAAAAACACCTTTACTGACGTTATAACACATTGCCGTTGATGATTTTAGCTACACCGTAACGATTCACCCCAAGCAATTAATAAGAATAAGGGAAATAATGGGCTCGAGTAAAAAGTTGGGCATTGAAGATTTACCGGAGACTATTGCGGATCTTGATTTTGAATTTGACGTGGAAGGTTGTCTTGCCGTCCGTAACCGGTGCTGTCCTCGTGTTTGCGGTTTTCGTCACTATTCAATTTTATAATAAAGTTCAGTTGAAGTTGATGGAGTTGAAAGTGAGAATAAGAAACGTTGAGAGAAAAGGTGGACAAGGTGGAAATGGTTCGGCGGAGTAGGTGCTATATTGTTTAAATGGCAACTGTTCATGTGAGAAAGAAAAACAGGAGAATAGTAGATTTGAAGACATTAACTGTTAAAAAGGATACCAATCTTAAGGGTATTTTTACTAATTTTTTATTTTTTTTTTAATTTATCAAATTTTGGGAAGCGGTTAGGCCAATTTTCGAATTTTGAGGTTTAAGTGAAATATTTGTGGTTTACACAACATTTTGACAAATAGTCTTTGTTGAAACGTATAGTAAAAAATAATTAAAAAGTGTTTTTCTTAAGGTAAAATATATTTCCCTCCGGCAGACAGTAGGTGCTAAGGTCAAAATTGTCTATTTCCCCCGGCAGCCAGGGGACCCTATTAGTCCGGGAGCCGAGGAGGTTTTCCATATATATCATTTCTACTATTATTTAAGAATATATTATTACTAAGTTCAATACGCTGAGTACGGAAAACCAAGTCTGGTCCGCCGCAAATGGTGCAATCACGCCGCCAGACGCTCCCGAAGTCGGCGTGAAATATCGTAAAACCCAAAATCGTTTCTACTACCTAATTCTTTTTTGTATGTTTAGGGATTGATATGACAAGTAACAATATCAAAGACCAGACTATTTTTTTTGGTGCAAAATGCAAACCAGACCAGGGTGTGTAACAGCTTTTTTTACGTGAAATCCGATATCGTTTCTACTGAAAACCGATTTCACGATAAAATAGAGCAAGAAAATCTCTATTTAACTGCAAATGACCAGACTAAATGAAATGGTGCAAAGTAGCAACCAGACTCAGGTGTGTAACAGAATTTTGACACCTAGTGGTAGTTTTTCGTAACTGGCAACGCTGTTTTACGGCCCGCTTTTTTCAAATGTCAATACAAGCAATACCGATTCTAATGATAAAGAAAGTAATAACATTTGTTTGAAGAGTTCAACTTGGTTATATTGGAAAATCATTGCACACAAAATTAACAGTAACATCTTAGTTTGATTAAGCATTGGGCAGTAAAAATTTTTGGCAAAAATGAAAACTAGAATTTAAAATGATAAGACTAAAATAGAAACTGATTAAGACAGCCTCAATTCTCATTACAACTGCTGTCATCTGAATCGGTATCCTCATCACTATAGCTTTCAAGATCACTGTCAGCCTCATTTTCACTATCTTGAGTATCTTTTTCAGCTTCAGAAGCCATAGAATGAAGAGTAGGTGGAGTAACATCACCTTCAAACCAATTAATCGAATACCTTTCATCGTCAAGCTTCAAACGTTCTTTTCGGGAGGGAACACTGTGGGTTTTAAAACAGTTGCACTGTTCCAAAATGAACAAATCGCATTCGCTTGTTTAATTTGCTCAATGAGCACACTCCTACATGGTGGCAAAAGACTCCCATCTATTCCTTTTACACTTGCCATGGGGTGTTTACCTTTTGGACTGTAGACTTTCATAAATAAAGCAAACCGACTTTCATTAACAGATTCCGCTCCTTTTGTTCCATACATTTCGCACACAAATTTTTCTATGGACTTTATTGTTGCTTCAGACAACATTTCCATAGATCCCAACTTCCCAAAAGCAGTTTGCGCATCACCATTTTTTTCGAGCATTGAAAGCGGCCGCATTTTCCCTTTATATGCAAAGGAAGGCGTATAGTCACATCCAGTTAAAGCGTGAAATCCAGGCAGAGACTTGCACAATTTTGGCCCCAACCTTTTACTTAGAGAAGTGAGATCAACAAACCGAATGGTGTTTTTGCTAGCCAACCCAAGTTCTATGAAAACATTAACACCGCTCTTAATTTTATGAATATTCCCAAGCGCAACGATAAATACGTCTGTATCAGCCGTCCTAAGAACGACGTTTGCGGGACTAGGAATGCTTGTGAGATGGGCAATCATCTTACTGTCCGCTTCTTCGTGCGTACTGCAAAGACGTTCATCAATTTCTTTAAGAACCCTTCCATCGGTAGCAGTGAAAACATAACAACTTGACCCTTTAGTAACGCGCACAGTCTTGTCGCCAATAATATTACACAAACTGTCATCATCAAATGAATCAACCAAAAACTTAATGAACTCGATTTTGAAATTGTCGTTCCTTAGAGCTTTCAAAAAATCATTGGGGCGAAGCTGATTGGGTCCTGTAATTATGAATGGTACATCCCTATCCCCATCACTCCGACGGTCTCTTTCGATGTCTTTTATAGACGGGGTCACGATTTGGTCAAAGACGAGGTCAACTCTTTTGCAATTCGTCCCACAGAGCTTGTTAAGAATATATCTAGCAATTTTACCAAACGTTGTAGGTAGGTCAACAAATAAATGCAAAAGAAAAAAACCATCGATAATTTTAACATCAACTTTGGAGGGATCACTTGAAATGTTGCGTTTTTCCAAACTATTCAACAACGTTGATTTAGGTGTAGCGTTGATTGTTCCATCTAAATGGCTAAAACACAGTGGGATTGGGGTTAATGGGTATGAAAGGACGGTATTCATATCAATTTTTTTTCAACGGCGATTGCCAATAGTCTACCCATCAAGTCGCGTTCCATCCGTGTTTGCAGAATTTTGTTATCAGGTCCCTTTTTTTTTACTTTTACCCCTTCAGATGAAAATGTTACTAATTTCTGTCTGGGTATAGGCTGCAGAAACGCAGAAGGATCGCTTATGCACCGTTGAATGAATTTTTTTCGCATGGATTCCCCCTTTTCCCTTGTTGTTAGCAGGAACTGTTGGGTTGCATGCGACGCAACCTTTCCAGAACTAATATTAACTAACTGACGGTCGTTACCAGTAAAAGGGTTCCTGCAGGACTTGATGATAAAGTCAATGATTTTGTGCAACAGCGTATTGTCCTTTTTAATCCTGTGGGAGTGAGTCTCTCTAGACGCATCCTGTTTCCGGTTAAGGCCAAGGTAGTTATAGAGATGTGAAACAATTGTCATGCGGATATGGTGACTCTTATTCCATTTGGTTCTGGCGGACGGTGAATTAGTTATTGCAGCTACTCCTGTGGTGAAACAAACGAATACTTTACAATATAGTTTTTAAGGAAAGTTTAACATTAAACATGCATCGATTAGCTTACCAGATGAAGAACTAGCGGCATCTTTATTTATAGTTTGCTCCAGGGTTAAATCGATTGGAATACGGGAAAAAGATTTTTTGGTTCGACGAATTGATATGCTTCCATTTTCAAACAGTTCCGTTATACCAGGATGAGTATCTTCCATATTCATTAGATTATCGTGATATCTTGTGAGCCATCTCGCATAATTTTGATGGTTGAAAACAAAAAAATAATTGGCAATCTCCGGCAGAAGGGATATGTATAACTTATAATCTCCAGTTCTGATTGATCTTGAAAATTTATGGTAAAGGTCCAAAAGGTTTATGTAATTCATCCAGAACTGAGCAGTAGGCCCGAGCTCTCCAAGAATGGTTTTGTGACGAAAGGCTTCATACTTTTCAACGAGATCACGTATTTCAATTGGGGTATTTTCTGCCGTTACGTTCGCCAAGTCTTCTGGTTTCAAGTTTTTGAGTAAGTTCCGCATTTCTTCGTCAATAAATGTGTAATCTGCGCTCTTTAGGAATTCTTCAAAATGTAGGCATTGAAGAGCCACTGCGAAAATGGGATGAATTCTTTTGCACCGGTTATAATGGTTTCCAGTTAAAAAAGCATTTAAAGAACCTTCTGCCAACGCCCCAGTTTCTGTTAAGATGTATGGTCCACCTGAGTCAGCGATAAACTTTCCAATTGCTTTAAAAAAAGACAGTTCTATGTGGAAAGAACCAAGTTGAATGAACAAACGATCGTATTCTGGCTTTTCCTCTGCTTGTATTGCAAGAGCCGTTTTTGAAATGGCAAGATCATATGTAACTGACATATATTGTTGATTACATTCCTCGGCGATGCGTTTACTCATTTTCAGCGTTTCGACCACTGCTGAGTTAGAAGTAGGGGAGACGTTTAGTTGAGGAAGATAGCAAATCTGTTGCATGGGCATCAGATCTCTAACAAATTGGGAATTCCATCCCGTCCACATTGGCGTGTTTTCAATTTGAAAAAACACAGAAGCCATCTGTAATGTGTTGCAACCCCGCACCCTTCCGTCTTCCCCCCGCAGCTCTGTTTCACCCCTCAGTCGCCATTTAGTTGTCTTTCTGCGAAGGTCTCACCCTCACTCGACTCAGTTTAATACACTGGCGTGTATACAACGACTTGCTTGTTTCTCACGTCATTACATGGCGCAGTTGGAATTTTCGAACTGAAGTTCTCCGAGAAGTGCCCGTAAATTTGATGCAGTTTCCGTTTTTGTGCCGTTGGCAATCGTTCAACGTTCGCTAGCCACTCTTGCCGGTTGACTCAAGTGTTACGGGGCACCCACTCGTGTACATTTTCTCTCGGTCGGTTCATCAACGTCCTTACCACGAGATTAGTTCACGGCGCCACCACTAGAGGCGCCGAATCACCACCGTGTATGAGCGAGCCGGTCGACGTTTTCGACGGGGATTTTTTCTTCGGTTGGCTCTGGAGTCCTACAATGGCTGCCCCCGCTGCTGCCAACACGAGGCCTTTCCGGCCTTACGGCACTGCCCCTCCATTTGACATGGATGATTACAAAGACTCGTTTGAGATTTGGCACGCACAATGGGACATTTTCCTCGAGCTCTCCACCATCAACACGGCCCTCGACGCAGCCGACCAGCCACGATACAAGGCAAACGTCCTCAAGTCGTGCATGTCGAAGTCTACTCTCACAGTGCTCCTTACTTCCGGTATGTCGGCCACCGATCTTCAAGATCCCGACAAAATCATCACGGCGCTCCGGGATAGATGCAATGCCGGCCGTAACTGCCATGTGTGGCGCCAACAATTCTCGTCCCGCGTCCAACGAGACAAAGAAGCTATTGATGACTGGCTATGCGATCTGCGCTCTATCTCCAGCAAGTGCGAGTTTGGTGCCGACTGTTGTGCTGCTTGTGAACCCACCCGAATTCTGGGTCAACTCGTATTCGGCGTGCGCAGCGACGACGACAGGCGGAAGCTGTTAGAGCAAGGGCCCACTTTGAAATTGGATGATGCCCTCAAGACGCTGCGCCTCACGGAAGCTACTCGCAAACAGTCAGCTAATTTGAAAGGTAGTGACGCCAGTTCCATCTCGCGGATGTCTCAATCCACGTACAAAAAGAACAAAAGCAGCAATCAACAAAAGAAGGTTTCATTCGAGTCGAAAACGGATACACACTCGTCCGCTGCCAAGCGTGGTAGCGCATTGAAGGTCAGTGGTTGTTTCAACTGTGGTAGCAAGGAACACCACAAGAGGGTGGATTGTCCGGCATCCGGGAAAGAGTGTCACGCTTGTGGCAAAAGAGGCCACTTTTCGTCAGTCTGCAGCAAAGAGAAGAACAAGAAGTCGGGCGATGTACGCTCAATCAGCGTTCACTCCACTACAGTCGGTGCAGTCACAGCAGCCGAACTCGTCGATATCTTCGTCGCTCCAAAAAGTTCTTCAGGATCTACTGCCCAGGTGCGCTTCCTGCCGGACACAGGGGCTGAACTCGACGCCATCCCGCGCGAAACGTTTCGCCGAGCCTTTCAAGGCGTCAAACTCGCGCCAGCCGCCTCTCCAGAGACCGCCACAGGATCGCCGATCGTGAACGATGGTACCTTCACTGCTACGCTCAACTGGAACGCAGACGATGATTCGAGACGGCCCATCACGGCAACAGTTCACGTTCTACAAGATCTTAAGCAGGCCGTGCTCTCCAAATCGTCTCAAAAGAAACTGGGTATGTTGCCTGAATCATACCCTCATGCTCGTGTGAGCACGCTCGCCCTGTCGGCCATCACAGACGTCGAAACGGACACCAGTCCAAGTTCATCCCTGCTCTTCCCTCACCTCCTCTCGCGCCCACCAGCACCAATGACGGTCGCAGCGCTCGAGCCAGGCGTCACAGGCGAACGAAAAGCAGCCGATCTCAAGAACCTTATGACCGGTTTCCGGGTCATTTTCGACGGTGTTTGCCGCCCAATGAAAGGCCCGCCTTGTCACTTCGAACTGAAGGCAGACGCTACACCGGTATCGATGCGCGGATCACGCCCGGTTGCAGTCCCACTCATGCAGAAGCTCAAAGACGAGCTCGAACTCCAGGAAAAGCAAGGCATCATTCGGAAAGTGACTGAACCAACAGCTTGGGTTCACCCAATGGTCGTAGTGCTCAAAAAGTGCGGCGGGATCCGGATCACCGTGGATTTCCATTTTCTAAATGACAAAATCATCCGCCCATGCTTTGAGTCGCCCACCCCGTTCCAGGCCGTGCGCACCATCCCGAAAGGTATGCGGTTCTTTACCGTTGTCGACGCACTCAAGGGCTATCATCAAGTCCCGCTCGATGAAGAATCGTCCGCTCTCACGACTTTCTCGACACCGTTTGGCAGATTCCAATACGTCCGACTCCCCATGGGCATCACTCACGCCGGTGATGATTTCGGCAGACGAGTCTCTGATGTGTTCGACGACATCCCCAACACACGTCGAGTCGTAGAAGACATCCTGATCTTTTCTTCAACCTACGAGGAACATTTGGAAGCAGTCCGTCAAGTCTTTACCCGCGCGAAGGAGCACAGTATTTCCCTCAATCCTCGCAAAGTGATTTTTGCCGAGTCATCTGTTCCGTTCGGCGGATTCATTGTCGATGCGGAAGGTTTCCGCCCAGATCCTGCTCTCCTCGGTGCGATCTCGCAATTCCCGACGCCGCTGAACATTACTGACCTCAGGGCCTTTTTCGGCCTCTGCCAGCAACTAGGGAATTTTTCCCACGACATCGCAAGCGCGCTCGTCCCCCTCTCGCCCCTTTTGAAGAAGGGGCTCATCTTCGAATGGACTTCAACCCACGACGACGCCTTCAAAGCAGCACGCGCGGCCCTATCGGCTCACCACAGCTTGGCATTCTACGATCCCGCTCTACCAACTTCCCTCCACGTCGACGCTTCCCGTCTTAACGGCTTAGGATTTCTCCTAAAACAACAAAGCGCCGACGCCAGGTGGATGGTTGTTCAAGCTGGATCACGTTTTTTGTCATCCGCCGAATCTCGGTACGCGATGATTGAGCTCGAGTGCCTGGCCGCCGCATGGGGAATGCACAAATGTCGGCAATTCCTGGAAGGACTGCCGTCCTTCGAATTAGTCACGGATCACAAGCCTCTCATCCCGATCCTCAACAACTACGCACTAGACAAGCTGGACAACCCCCGTCTCCTCCGATTGCGGCTCAAAATGCAGCGCTACGCGTTTACGGCGAGGTGGATCCCGGGAAAAGAAAATCGTGACTCAGACGCGTTGAGCAGAGCACCCATCGCAGCAGCTACTTCTCAGGACGAGCTGGCCGAAGGGGCGTCTTTCGTTTCTCCCAGGATTACTATGCTGTGTGCTATCGACGGGTCGGACCCAACGGTCATCGATCCCGTTTTAGAAAAGGTGAAAGCTGCCGCCGCCACCGATCCCGTCATGAAGGAGCTTCGCGAAGTGATCCTCAGCGGTTTTCCGAACGAGAAGTGCAACCTTTCGCTTGCTCTTCGACCCTTTTGGCGTGTTCGACATCATCTAGCCGTCGACGGAGAAGATGGGATGATTGTCATGGGAGCTCGAGTCGTCATTCCGAAGGCGCTGCAAGGCGATTTACTGCGCGACCTACTAAAAATGCACCAAGGCACCACCAAACTGCGGCAACGGGCACGACTTTCCGTCTTTTGGCCCAACATGGATGCTGAAATTGTAAATCTCGCCGGCGCATGCGAGGAATGCACTTCTAGCCTTCCATCACACCCGCCGGAACCTCTTCGACCTCACGAGCCAGCTTCGCGACCCTTTGAGCAGATTCATGCAGATCTCTGCCAACTCAACGGTCGTCATTTTCTCATCCAAGTCGATGCATTCAGCGGCTGGCCTCATGTCGTCTATTTTCCGGACGCCCACATTTCCGCCAAGAAAGTCATCAATGCTGTCCGGGAGCTATTCATCAATGTCGGTGTACCGGTCAAATACTGGTCAGATGGCGGCCCTCAATTCCCTGCAGCGGAATTTAAGCAATTTTTAAAGGAATGGGGAGTCTCACTCGGAGTGTCGTCTCCTCATTTTCCCCAGTCTAACGGCGTCGCGGAAGCCGGAGTGAAATCCATGAAGAAGCTGATCGCCGGATCATTCACCTCCGGATCGTTCGACGTCAACAAATTTGGACAGTCGCTACTTCTCTTCCGCAACACCGCCGTATCTGGTGGTCGTTCACCAGCTCAAGTCGTCTTCAATCGCCCCATGCGCGACTGCCTCCCAGCCCACCGCCGTTCGTTCGCTGCCGAGTGGCAGAAAGACGCCGACGTTCTCGAAAAAAGGGCAAGACGTGCGAAGGAGCTGAGGACAGAACATTTCAATCGCCGAGCACGTCCCTTACCGCCCCTCCAGGTCGGCAACGCAGTCCTGATCCAGCACCCAATCTCAAAATGCTGGTCTACTCCCGGCGTCATCACCGAAGTCGGACCGAACCGTGACTATTTAATCAAAACTCCCGCTGGACGTGTGTTCCGGCGAAACCGGCGCTTCCTACGTCGTCGAGTTCCAGTAATGCCTGCAGCCGTCACGCCGCCAACAGTACCCGCGACACCCGCCCCGGCCATCCCTGGGCAAGCTGTCCAGGGATGGCTGCGCAATTAACGCAATGTATTAATTTTATTAATTTTGCATGCTTTATTCTTTCCGTTTCTATTTACCGGTATGTAGTTGATTTTGTCGCTCTAAACCCCAGGGTAGAAGCCTTGAATCATCACTTGTAGAATAGGTAAGCTCCGTTTCCAGTTCTTCAGTAGCATGATAATTTATGCCATGGCCGAATTTGTTTAGTACTTCAATAGCCTTTCGGCTTCCCGTCACCGACTTCATTACTAAGGAGAGCAAAACATGCTTGGAAGGCTTACACCTTCCATTTGTAGCTGCGAAAATAGAATCCTCACAAAGAGACTTAATTCTGATTTGTTTTCCTTCGCGAATTTTTGTTGGGTTGATGTGGCCAGCAACCAGGCATTCAAAGAACTCGCTCAATAGTGGCGGAACTTGAATTTCACCTTCAATAAAATCCTTTACAGTTACTTTAGAAGGGAAATATTTTTTGGGCTGCTTGAAAATAGCGTTCCGTAGTACAAAGGCGGCTTCTCTGATCTAGGAAACAAAAAGAATTTATAAAATCTGCATTAATAAAGCTATGACTTGCGTACCTTGGTAGGACTATTCCTGTGTGTTCCAAATTTAGTGCTTAATGCTTCATCCATGGAAATTGTTGCTTTAAACACTATTTTTCCAACAGTAATAGTCGGATGAATGAACTTCGTGACTCGGTCACCAAAGGGAAGCAAAATTTTTTCTCCAATACTGATTTTTTTGGCATTTTCTTTTTTTATATCACTTTCATCTAGCCCAAATTCTTGTAATGTAAATAAGTAGTGGTTAAAAATGTCTTGCATGCGAAGAACATTGCTGAAAACGAATAGTTTTGTTTCCATGAACGCAGTTGTAGATTCCAGAGCTTTCTGGCATATATCTTTTTTTCTCTGCCAGGAGGAAGCCTCTTTCTCTACTTTCTTTTGTTTTTCTGCATTTGCTCTATCGCGATATGCAATTAGGCAGGAGCGGTGGTACTTCACTTCTTTTGCGATGAAGTCTCCAATCGAAGAAATTTTTCCTAAAAAAACTGTATCATTCAGCAATTTGGCATTTGCTTCAATATTTCCTTTCATTTCGATCGTTTGGCATTTGGCCATGGATTCCCTAACTTTGTCTTTGTTTAACTTTCTAGTTTTATCACAAAATAAACAGTTTTGATCAAAAACAGTCTTTGGTGTTGGTGGACGTCCAGAACGCAAATTACGAAAGTCAGCATTTATGTTGTCTATATTAAACACAAAAACCTGTAATTTAAGATAGAAATACAATTAATTGTTCTAATTGTACATTACCTGAATCGAGTGGTGTTGGTTGCATATGTTGTTGGACTATTATTGGACTTGTGATTGTGGTAGCTGATTGTAGCTCGTCCAACTTTGCTGATGCAACTTTAATTTCCTCTTTTGAAACTGATGTAAATTTTCTATAGCATTTCACATGATAGCCACTGCTAGCATTCGGAGAGCTTGGAACTTGTATATTACGAAATTTAGATTGACTACGAAAGCGATAAACCAGCTCAGCATTTTGGCACATAGCTAATGTAGATTCCGTAAACAAAAAGATTTTTTCTTTCGAGTCCTTTTCATCTAAGGGTAAAACACACACCATGTGGTGATCTTTCTCGGAAGCACTGGTCAAACTCATATTTTAAATCGTTTCTTACATTTAAAAATAACTTTGTGAAACTAATTTGTGTAAACAAAATTGCAGACGATAACTGCGTTGCCAAGTGATTAGATACAGCTGAAGACGAGGAACATAATTGAAATGTATAGTATTTATATTCTATATTTAAATTTTTTTTCAAATATTTTCTAAAAATATTCATGTATGCTTGTATTGAAATTTGAAAAAAGCGGGCCGTAAAACAGCGTTGCCAGTTACGAAAAACTACCACTAGGTGTCAAAATTCTGTTACACACCTGAGTCTGGTTGCTACTTTGCACCATTTCATTTAGTCTGGTCATTTGCAGTTAAATAGAGCTTTTCTTGCTCTATTTTATCGTGAAATCGGTTTTCAGTAGAAACGATATCGGATTTCACGTAAAAAAAGCTGTTACACACCCTGCCCGGGTAGGAATTTTATGTAGGTCCAATGTTGTTGCCGATACAGAATCGGCCATTGGTTCAGGATCAGAATCGCACATCGGCCCGGGTCATTTCCAACTTGAGTCGCCAAACCTTTTCCATTTCTGCTATGCCAATATTACACATGTATTTTGGTAGAACACCGGCAAGCAGTGTTGATCCGGGATTAACTTATCAATAGTGGCCAATAGTGGCGCAAAACAACATTGGACCAACATTCAACATTCCAACATCAAAAATTAAATAGTAGCCTAAAACAAAACAATAGCTTTATTCATCGTAACATAAAGAAACGACAGACCTAGCCGGATATGCCGGATTTGAACCCTAGACCACTGTACAACAACTTCATCTTTCAGACGCTTTATCCACTTAGCTATTTCTATACATATCGAGTAATATGTTTTACGGAGTAATTCCGGAATTTAGTTAAAAATTTCCCAGTGAAAACCAAAGTTAGTTTAAATTTAGTACGTGGTTACAGTTTTATTATTTTTACTGATTATAGATACTAATTTACAAAACAATCATTTGATTTTCATGTTTAATCGTTAATTTAGACCAAACATTTCAAAAATACAAAAAAAATGTAATTAAAAATAACAAATTTAAAAAGCACACCCGGGTAGGAAACAATACTGACCATTCTGTTTTCTTCATCCGATGTTGATTTTAGGTCGGTTCACATCGTAAATGCGTTATCAGTTACATGAGATTGGTCCATGGTTGGAAAAATATTGGAATGTGGTTTTCCAAAAACCAAATCAATTCCATCCTGGGCCATTCTTAGAAAGTTGAGTTTTAACGATGCATGTATCCCGCTACTAAACCAATGTAGATACAATTTCGAACCTTTGCTGTTGTTCGATATCGACTAGCCAATAATAATCCAATGTCCAAAACCCAAATTTCAACGATTTATATATCCCAATATTTATCCAATGTCAATACAATTTCGAATTTTTTATGCTGTTCGATATCGAAATGCCAATTGTACCCCAAAAACAGAAACCCAAGTTTAAACGATACATATATCCATATACTAATCCAATGTTGGTACAATTTCGAATTTTTGCTGCTGTTTGATAGGAATTCTGCACTTATATCAGTTATCGAATGACGAGACTAGGTAACATCGTAGGACCTATGTTAAAAATTCTTCGCTAAAATTAAACCCGGTTCCAAAAACCAGTTCCAAACACAGGGTGTTTACCGTTCCCCGACTTCTACCCCAAAACTATACATATATACATACATACCAATAATATTATCGTTAAACAACAACAAAAATTCGTATCGCATCGACATTTGGTTGGTATCGTGGTATAAAGATCGTTTAATCTTGTTTGTCCAATATTGGCTTATAATTGGCTAATCGATATCGATCAAGAGCAAAAAATTGAAATTATACCAACATTGGATTAGAATATGGATATATAAATCGTTTAAACTTCGGTTTCTGACTTTGGGATACTATTGGCATTTCGATATCGAACAAGAGCAAAAATTTGAAATTGTACCAACATTGGATTAGTATATTGATATATAAATCGTTTAAACTTGGGTTTTTGACTTTGAAATACTATTGACCTTTTGATATCGAACAAGAGCAAAAATTTGAAATTGTACCAACATTGTTTTGTATAGGGATATATGAATCGTTTAAACTTCGGTTTCTGACTTTGGGGTACTATTGGCATTTCGATATCGAACAGCAGCAAAAATTCGAAATTGTACCAGCATTGGATTAGTATATGGATATATATATCGTTTAAACTTGAGTTTCTAACTATGGGGTACTAGTGGCATTTTGATATCGAACAGCAGCAAAACTTCAAAATTGTACCAACATTGGATTACTATATGGATATATGTATCGTTTAAGCTTCGGTTTCTGACTTTGGGGTACTAGTGGCATTTCGATATCAAACAGCAGCAAAAATTTGATATTGTACCAACATTGGATTAGTATATGGATATATATATCGTTTAAACTTGAGTTTCTAACTTTGGGGTACTAGTGGCATTTTGATATCAAACAGCAGCAAAAATTCGAAATTGTACCAACATTGGATTAGTAGGGGAGGGTGGGGCTAGTTGGTACAATTTTTTTAATTTCTTCTCTGGTTTCTTTAATTTTTCATATTTTGACACCCAAAAAATTGTAAAAGAAAGCTCAGATAACCAGCTTTCTTGTGCTATTTTTTAATTTGATCTACGTTGAAGAATTCATATCGAAATCAACGTTCAAAAAGCTAAAAAAAATTTGCCTACATGCCCCACTAACGGGGTAAGTTGGCAGTGGTAGTGGGGTAAGTTGGCCCCATGTATTTCAAATACGGATTTCAGTGAAATGTTGATGTTGTAAACAAACTAGAATAACATTACAATAAACAAAAATCCTATAGTTATTTTAGAGTGGGAAACTCAGAAATAAGTTGTGATAACTTACATAAAGATTAATAGCCTTAAATGCAAAAAATAAAAAATAATATACATAATTCAGGCAAACATTTCACAGGTGAACATCGTATCAAGTGAAACACCTAAAATGTGCCAAATTTTGGCCTCTAATGCATACCACTGTTCACCAAAAGTCATATCTATAGCAAACATTCGACTTACAATTCCCTGACATTTTGACAGGCCATGTACTATACATATGCATGTATAATGCCTATGCCGACATGCCCCATGTTGCAATGTATCAACTTGCCCCAACCCGGGGTTTGTTTTTTAAAAAATTTTTATTACTCCTTTATAATTGATTAAAGCAAATCCATTGTTACAGTTCAATAGAGGACAGAATTTTCTATAAAACTAATATTTTTTAAAAATTATATGCACACCAAGAAAAGATAAAATTGATGAATACCAAGCACGCAACTATTGTGGATTTGACGCAAAAAATTTCATTATTTTCTATTTCCTAAACTATTTGGGATAAATTTATAAAACTTTGCACAAATGTGCGCACGATAAACATCTTTGACTATGAATTATTTCAATAAAACCTCTTTCACACAATTCTTCTAAATTAGGAATTGCAAACTTGCCCTCCTGCCAACTAGCCCCACTCTCCCCTATATGGATATATGTATCGTTTAAACTTGGGTTTCTGTTTTTGGGGTACAATTGGCATTTCGATATCGAACAGCAGCAAAAATTCGAAATTGTATTGACATTGGATAAATATTGGGATATATACATCGTTGAAATTTGTGTTTTGGACATTGGGTTATTATTGGCTTGTCGATATCGAACAACAGCAAAGGTTCGAAATTGTATCTACATTGGTTTAGTAGCGGGATACATGCATCGTTAAAAATCAACTTTCTAAGAATGGCCCAGGAAGGAATTGAGTTGGTTTTTGAAAAACCACATTCCAATATTTTTCCAACCATGGACCAATCTCATGTAACTTATAACGCATTTACGACGTGAACCGACCTAAAATCAACATCGGATTAAGAATGGTCAGTATTGTTTCCTACCCGGGCTGGTCTGGTTTGCATTTTGCACCAAAAAAAATAGTCTGGTCTTTGATATTGTTACTTGTCATATCAATCCCTAAACATACAAAAAAGAATTAGGTAGTAGAAACGATTTCGGGTTTTACGATATTTCACGCCGACTTCGTGAGCGTCTGGCGGTGTGATTGCACCATTTGCGGCGGACCAGACTTGGTTTTCCGTACTCAGCGTATCGAACTTAGTAATAATATATTCTTAAATAATAGTAGAAACGATATATAAGGAAAACCTCCTCGGCTCCCGGGCTATATTAAGAAATTATTTTTGCAAGTTAAAAAGAAAACGCAATAGACCATTTGCGGTTGCTGCGTCGAAAACGTCTTAATTGTGTCTCTAAATTTTTTTTTTTTTTAATAGGCGAGATAAGACGAAAGTAAGATTTTGATTTATTTAACATACTAATACTTTGCATATTAAGAAACGTTCTGGAATGCTAAACTCTAAAGCGTTTTGCGTCTTCTGCAATCATTTTAAATATTAAATTGTACGTACCTTGTTTTCCTAACGAAATTAATTAAAGTCAATACCTCAGGGGTTGTTTAGTCGTGTTTTGTTTGTTTTTGGGATCTGTCAACCCTCAGGCTTAAATTTGCTCTTTGCAAAGAAGTGTTTCTAGTAATCTGCACATCAATCACATAAACACCGATAAACACCAACATCCAACGAAGAGAAAAAATACTGAAAACACTCACCCTATGGTACAGTATCCTGCACAAAAATCCGAACACCGATTTAATTTTTTAAAGCCACCTATTGGCGGGGTAAAGGGTTTTTGGTTTGTTTTTCTTTAAGAGGGAGGGTAGACGGGGTATGGACACATAGGGCAGGGTTGGGTAAGTCTAGACATTTTTTTATGCCTTAAGGTATTACGCTTTAAGGCAAGTAACAGGTTGGGACATTTTTGCAACCCCCAGGGTGGTGTGTTTTTTTAAACGACAGTTGGAAATGTTGGACTTAGGCTGTGTTATATTCTATACCCAAATAAATTAGATAGCTGCCTGTGCACAATGTTGTCAATACCGGTGGCATATGTGTAGAGGCTCTGATTGCGACGCCGTAGATCAGTGTTCGATTCCCGATACGGAATTGCGTAACTATTTGGTATCGTTATAACATTCTTCATTCGAATTTGCTGGGAATATTAATTACTTTAAAAGGAAGGGGTTTATTATTTTTTTAATTATAAAATATAAAAAAAAGCACATTTTGCTCGATAAAAATTTGTTTCATATATAATCGATAATTTCTCGTAAGGTAACCACAATTATTTAACACCTCATCTGGAATCGAACATCGATCTCCAGCGTCACACTCAGAAACGCTACACCTACGCCATTGACAACGACATAAATGTTCACAGGCAGCTGAAACATAAGCTAAATTGTTTCGGTAAGAAACATTACTAAGCCCAAGCCCTAAATTTCCAACTGTCGTTTAAAAAAAAACACCACCCTGGGGGTTGCAAAAATGTCCCGACCTGTAACTTGCCTTAAAGCGTAATACCTTAAGGCACTTTTTTTAAATGTCTAGACTTACCCAACCCTGCCCTGACGTGTCCATCACCCCGTCTAACCTCCCCCTTAAAGAAATACAAACAAAAAACCCACTACCTTGCCAATATTGGCGGGGTAAAGGGTTTTTGTTCGTTTGTTTTTTTAAGAGGGAGGGTAGACAGGGTGATGAACACATAGGGCAGGGTTGGGTAAGTCTAGAAATTTTGTTTTTATGCCTTAAGGTATTACGCTTTAAGGCAAGTAACAGGTCGGGACATTTTTGCAACCCCCAGGGTGATGTGTTTCTTAAAAACGACAGTTGGAAATGTTGGATTTTGGCTGTGTAATATTCCTTACCCAAAATAAGTCAGAGGGCTGCCTGTGCACAATTATATCGATACCGATGGCATATGCGTAGAGCATCTGATTGCGACGCTGTAGATCAGTGTTCGATTCTCGATACAGTATCCGAAATATTTCGTATCTTTATAATATTTTCATTCGAATATGCTGGGAATATTAATTTTTTTAGAACGAAGTGAATTATTATTTTTTAAGATATTTAATTAAAAAAAAACACATATTGCTCGATGAAAATTTGTTTTATATATGAACGAGAATTTCTCGTAAGCAAACCACAATAATTCATCATCTCATCTGGAATCGAACATCGATCTCCAGCATCACATTCAGAAACGCTACACCTACGCCATTGACAACGACGTAAATATTCACAGGCAGCTGGAACATAAGCTAAATTGTTTCGGTAAGCAACATTACCAAGCCCAGGCCCTAAATTTCCAACTGTCGTAAAAAAAAAACACACCACCCTGGGGGTTGCAAAAATGTCCTGACCTGTAAATTGCCTTAAAGCGTAATACCTTAAGGCATTTTTTTAGGTCTAGACTTACCCAACCCTGCCCTGTCGTGTCCATCACCCCGTCTACCCTCCCCCTTTACAAAAAAACAAAAACCCGCTACCCCGCCAATAGGTGGCTTTAAAAAATTAAATCGGTGTTCGGATTTTTGTGCAGGATACTGTACACATCCACTACAAATAACTTTGCTTAAACGGATATATATTGCAATGATCCGCAGCAAAATAGACTATGGAACCGTATTCCTCTTGTCGATCTCGAAAACAAATATCCTAAAGTTAGAAACAACACAGAAGAGAATAATTAGATCAATTCTAGGATGAATGAACTCAACACCCATAGCACTAATGCAGGCGGAAACTAGAATAAAATCTATCCAAGAAAGGTAGGACCTACTAGCCAAAAGATACATAACGAAGCCATGTAACAAATCATGGAACCCAGCATATTCAACAATCTACTCCTCATCAAAAACACGAACTGGAAAACGAGAAACACTCCATCAGCCATCCGACCCTTAACGGAATAAAACATAACAAACAAAATTTACCCAAGAACTAAACCAAGAGACAAACTATACATGGAGCCCCTAGCACCATGGCAACTGTTTACAATCCCAGATGAAATATTTCCAATAAGAAAAAAGATAGCTATACAGAACAACTTCCTCACAGCAGCAACCTTCATGGCATTTAACAATAATCAGCCACAAGACCACTTGTCTATATACACAGATGGATCCACATGTACAGTCGTGGCTGTAAGTTTCTTTACATGTAGCTAAAAAACCCGCCCTTGTACTGTGTATTTGAGGATGGTATGTGCCTATGGCAGAGGTTGAGATACCTTATTTGTTCCATTCTTTTGTTTCTTTCCCCTACCCTTCCATCCATATTTACTTAATTTTTCTGCTTAACATCAAATACTATTTGATCACGATGTGGCATATGGTAAGCAACCCTATTTAACGTGTTAACAATAACGACTTAGTATTAAGCTACACTCTGACTTACTTGGGCATGGAAATTAACATTAAGTCCCATCGTTTGACTGAATCAGAAAACGTCTTCTTTATTCATTTCTTTAGAGTGTGAGATAATAGGGCTGCGTAATCGTATGACACATCGTGGTAAAATAGTAATTTTCGATAAAAGAAGAGTTAAGTAAAAATGGGGGGTTGGGTAGGGTGTAGGAAACAAAACAAAATAGAACAAATAAGGTATCTCAACCTCTGCCATAGGCATATACCATCCTCGAATACACAGTGAAAGGGCGGATTTTTTAGCTACACGTAAAGAAACTTACAGCCGCGACTGTATATCAAACAGGAAGTCAACCTGTGCATTCTTCATACCTAAACTAAAAACAAAGAAATTATTTTTAATGTCGGGAACAACTAGCGGCTTCGACACAGAACTAGAAGCTATTATCAATCAGGCCCTAGCCCATACATACCACCAAGAATGGAACATGATCACTATCTTCTGTGACTCCATATCAGCCATAGATGCAATTAGAAACTTTGTGTGGACAGCCAGCAATATAATCCCTGAAATAATAATAAAATTGCTAATTTTAACTCAGCAGGCACCAAAATAAAACTTCATTGAATACCTATCAGACATATTAGGCAACGAAACGGTCGACAAACTAGAAAACGCCAGACGCCACACAAAAAAAGGCAATCATTTAGCCCACTTTCCAAACATAGCTGAAAGACTGCTGGAAATGAAAAACAGCCATAAACAGTTGATAGCCAGATTGAAAACAATTACCACCAACATTGCTGTGATCAACCGTCAGAAAATTAGAACATGCTCGTGCCCAGACCTGCCGTAATCGTTATTAAAAAATTATCGTGATTGAAATTTCAATTGAAAATTTAATCGGCGATCAAGTTTTTTTTTTATGATCAAAATCAGCGATTACATTTTTCAAAAATGATTTTCATTTTCAATCATTTTTCGATTATTTAGCGACACCTACAGTATAAATGAAAAAGGCAATATTTGTATTTATACAGACCAGAGAAGGCGGTATACATTAACATGCATTTAGTTTTTGTTTAAATAAAAACTGGATGTTTTACCGCTAGATGCTGCTTAAAAACAATCGGAAAAATAATCGGTAAAAATTGATAGAAAATCAAATATTTTCCAAAAAATTTTTATCGTTGATTATTGTTTATTGCGATCATCGGTAGCAGACGATTATCACCCAGGTTATAATCGACCGGCAAGTCTGTTCGTGGCACACCCATAAAAAAGAAGTACCTAGACAGCCCTCTTTAGGCTCAGAAGCGGTAACTGCAAACTAAATAACACGATAGGTAAATGGGACATCGACATAAATCCTGAATGCCCAAACGGATGCGATGAAAAGAAAGACGCAACACACATTCTCCTGCAATGAAAACACTACTCCGGCGCCAGAACAAGACTGAAGAACACATTGGAAAAAATCAACGATCCTATGCCCCTAGACATAACAACATTGACGGGCTCCAACTTCACCATCCCTAAACACACACACGAAAAAGTAACTAAACAACTAATTACGTTGGCCCATGCCTCTAGTTTCAAATTTGTCCTAGGATTGAAAACCAATTTCCTCAAATGATAATTTCATCTTGCTTAACTATTTTGTGGTCTATGAAATGTTTGCCACAAACCCTGGATGAAGCAAGTAATTTTGAGCCTTCCTTTCTTCAGTTGGAACAGTTCCTCATCTTCGGATGTTTGGAAAAATCTTGTTTTGTTTTTATTGATTTTCCAACTGCTGTCTACACCTGCATGCTACACTATCCTGTTTTTGTAGCTATTTTTGCAGCCACTGACACAAGAATGTGTCATCTCCTAAACAAAAAATCTTATTATGAATTTCAGTTAAGGAGGAAGAAGCAGACGAAAGAAAAAAGGCTCCTATCACTAAACAACACACTCTCTAAATTCGTCAGCTAAAAATTGCACTGCACCGCTTGCACTGACTTTAAACGTCGGGCAAGAAAGTGCAGTTTTTGAGTGACCTCGGACCAGTGTTCTGTCGAATAAAACATTCGAATAAAATAACGAATAGACTAACGCAAAAATTCAAATATTTATTCGTTATTAGTCGAATAAAAATTTTACTTATTCGTAATCGTTTTTCTTATTCGTTGTAACTCCAAATTGTATAATTTCGAATACAATTTCGAATAAGTAATTTCATTTTTTTTTCTGCAAATATCTCATTTTTATTGCTGTTTAGTACAAATATTTTCTATTTTTAATGGCCTAAATTCCATTTTTATTCGATATTCCAGAGCCATAGACCCCTGGCTGCTCCACTATGGCAATTTCTTTGTTTTCCCTCTCAGAAAAGGGCACTCTTTTGCGGGGAACACTAGATGTTTTCCACCAGACGAGAGCGCCTCTTGCGGGTGTGTTGGTGTTCACTCCACGCAAAGGCTAATTTATAGCCAGGTGGCGCTCGCACCAGGCGGAAAATTACTCTTACGCTCCGCCTTAAAATCCTCGTTTTTTCATATTATGTTCCCGCAAGAGGGTGCCCCTTTTTCTGAGAGGGAAAATAGCCATAGTGGAGCAACCAGGGGTCTATGACTCTGGATATTTTAATTGAAAATTGATTCGTTATTCGTTATTCGTTATTCAAATATTATCGTTATTCGAATATTATTCGTATTCGCGAATAAAACGTCCTTTTTTATTCGTTATTCGTTATTCGTATTCGTGTGTACTGCTTATTCGTATTCGTTTACAAAACGAATCAAGTTTTTCCTTATTCGACAGAACACTGCCTCGGACGGTGCCGGAGTGCCACTGGAACGTACAAAATCGATGCACTGAAAAAGTGGATTGCACTAAGATTACCACTCGAAAAACTTTTTCTCGGGGCAATTGCACCAGTGCAGAAAAGTGCAGCCATCCGAAATCGACAACAGTCTTCATCAGAGAACGGCTACAGATCCGATTACATGTTGGTCGAAAACGGATCCCCCAAGTGGTGGAAAACGGATTCATTTCCGTTTCTGACGAATGATGGCAATAGTCTATTCTATTCTCTACATGGGAACGCGCATGAAACCAAAGCGACAAAACGCAAAAAAATTTTTTTCATTGGGAATTTTTTCCTTTTCAATATTTTTCAAAGAAATTCACCAAGTAGATAGTTTTGTCCCAAAACGGCATCTAACGCGAAGAAAAAAAACTGCAGAAACTGGAGTCGGCCGTCTAGATTGCTCCGCACTCCTTCATAGTTCAGACGATAATTACATGCAATTATACACAATTTGATGTGACACTGCACCATTATCTCTTCTACAAGAAGATACCCATTTTCGCGGCACAGCAACGATGATTTAAAAAATACGTATAGGAGATTCGTGCCGATAGTTTTGCGAAGGTGATGCCATCTATGGAAGAAAATCTCGGAATAAAGTTGGTCGGAATCCAGTTGGGTATGGGCATAAGGGAATAGAGTTTTGATAGAATCCCTATCGGGAAACAACTAGAGGACATCAGAAAAGAAGATGATGCATAGGGGCCTCGCTAGTCGACCCGTGATCTGGATCCATAGTGCCTTAGGTACATGGCCAGTGGCACCGAACACCCCCACCCTCGAAAAAAAAAGGTGCCCGTGTGCCGAAAGGACCTAAGGCTTCTTAGTATGTCAGTGCCCTTTCGCGTGGGTGTGTGTGTAATCTCGTGAAAACGCCCACCGGTTCTTACGTGTGTGTGCCTTAATGAATTCTAATGATCTTTGGAATTTGTCGTTCTAGTCAAATAACATAGTGATTCAGAAGCAAAGTTTTGCGGAAAAGTTACGGTAAAGAATTGTCAATATAAATTTGAGAAGTAATTTGTCAGCAATCAAGTAATCCAATTTCAACTCTCGTAAGATCAAGACAATGTCAAGCAAAAAGATGTCGCTGTTGGCTCAGTTTGATGACATTTGTCGCGGTTTTAGCTTCTGGCTGAATGACCCTCTTCAAGGTGGGATTGCACGAAATATTTTTGATAAATTTTCTTTTTTCCTAACGCAACTGTTTCATTTTATCATTAAAATGAATGAAACGGGTTCGTTCAAAATGCTACGCAGAATTCGAGACATTTGCCAACAATCAAGAAGATTGCCGTAAGAAATGGTTATCTACTGAGGAAATGTGTTCCACCGCACTAAAGGAGTTGAACGAAGCTCGAGCAAACAGAGAAAAGCTCGAGCTACAGGTCCGACATGTTACCGAACTACTCAAAAATGAAATTCTCATTCGCCAACGGCTACAGAAAGAGGAAAAGGACTTGGTAAAGGGATTTTTCTTTACCTCACAGAGAGAAACTCTCGAAAATGATTCCGCGGTTGGTGTTTGTTTTTTTCTGTTCATTTTAACATGTAAAGGAGCGCAAGCTGATTATGGTGAAACAAATCGTTACAACTGATCAGAACATGGCCGAAGAAACGCGGTACAAACTTGTTTCTCTAAGTTCACTTGAATCTTATTCTCGAGCCGATTTGGAATCGCCTGGCAATCACTTGATTGATTCGACAAGCGATGAAATCGAGAGTACTACCCAGTCAATACTATCATCACTTGACATAACCAGTGAGAAGACGGACGAAGACCTGGAACTTTCGGTTGTGCGCTCCATTCGTAAATTCAGAGCACCAACTGAGACGATGATTGGCAGAGATGGTAATAGGCGCCCTCTTCTACTTGTAAGTATTAAAAAGTATCAATAGAATTAACATCTACGATTACGCAAACATAGAAAACTGAAATTTCGGGCCATTAATCTCTCGATGTTAGAACCGTACGATAGCAGTTCCGAAGGCGGACGTGATAACAATTCCAAAGTCACCCCTGGTCGCCACTGAATCGGCTAAAAAAATTAGCGTTGATTTTCCCGAGTTGTGTGGTTCACCGAAGTCTAATAATGTGTGCAGTCGAGGTAAGAGTACGACCAAAAGTCTTGCTTAGCGTTATTGATACTACATCATCCATCTTTTGCTGCTTTCAAGGGATTGAACGAAGAAACGTTTCGGCTAAGAAGGTCTTAAGGCCGCACAGTTTTTCCAGCAAGGTTACAATTATTCTTCTTCTTATTTTTTTTTTTTGAGTTCAATTCAAGTTTATGTGTTTGATTCGTCTGTTTCACATCAAAAGGTTATTCTGAAGCAAGAGACATGTGTTCCGTGTAGAAACAGGTATTCTCACATTGTGTTCCAGTATAAGCCATTTAATCCAGGATTATTTATTTCGTGTCCTTACTCTTAAACGATTGTATTACCTTTTGCATGTAGAATTCGATTTGGAAAGACTGCAATGAAGTGCACCGATTGTCTAGGAGCTTGCCACGTAAGTATTAGTTCGAATTTAGACCAAAAAGAAGCAAGTTTTTTTTAATTCATTAAATTCATTTAGGTTGAGTGCAAAACTAATATGCCGGTTCCGTGTGTTCCTACGTGTCGCACACCTACCCGTTTTGTGGGTTCTATCGCTGATTTTTCACCAAAAACAACGCCCATGATCCCGTCCCTTATTATTCACTGTCTGGAGGAGATCGAACTGCGAGGATTGGAGAGCGTAGACTACCGTTTGAACTGTCCTGAAAAAGATGTCGCAGCATTAAAAGTATTTATTATATATATTTTTTGTTATTAATTTTCTCGGGCTGAATTTTTGTTAATAAAGTTCGTTCCGTTTATTTTGTTCGTTTGCAGGAACAACTGCTTCGTGGCAAAATACGATCAGGAGAAATGACGACCATTAGCACTTCGCTGATCACAAGTGTCGTCCGGTCGTTTCTTCTGTCTCTCACAGAGCCTTTAGTCACGTACACCGCTAGAGAATCTTTCATTAAATTAGTTTATATGAAAGACGAAGTTGATGTTCAGGTAAAAATTGTGAATCAGTCTTCCGTCCGAATGATTTATTGATTATTTTCTTTACTGTGGTTAGACGTCTGTTTATTCCCTGATTCCTGAACTCCCCCGACCTAATCGCGACACACTGGCATACATAATCCTTCATCTACAGCGGTTCAATATCTTCAATTTGTAAGTTGTTTTTATTAAATTTAGTAATAACGTATTCTATTAGGGTGGTGGAACACCAAACGGGCCGTTTGACAGTCGCAAAATGCTTTGCTCCCATAGTGATTGGTCCTTCACGATCTCATACCGGTGATGGATTAAAGAAACTCCAGGATGTGAAGGAGCAACAAATGGTAATTCATATTGCTGTAATATTTTACAAAGTTTTGTGAATCCCTATTTCACCATTTCTCTATTTTTAGGTTATGGAAAAACTCCTCAATATCCCAAGGTTAAAAAAAGTAGCTCTATGAAGTTCATAAATGAGCATCTCTAAAATTTGCCCCCTTTTTTTTGTTCATTTCCTTTAGTGATTACTGGAACTGCTACGTGTCTTACACCGATACCCCAAATACCCCCATAAAAGGAAAAAGGTGATCTAGGATCCGTTTTAATGAGATTTGTTTTAATGCCTTTATTTTTCTTTATTGTGGGGAATGAACCGTGATATTTAACTTTGCAGAAACCTTAAGAAGACTGGCTTTTTCACATCGCCTCATTTTTGAACCACGGAAATTCATATTTCCTTCCAACATTTTTATTTGAATGGGTATTTTTTTTAAGACTGTATAACCGTAGTTAACCATCAATCTTTGTGCACTGCTTCCAAAGAAAAACGTTAAACCGATCCGACCCGAAGAGTTATTTTTCTACGCATAGCTTCCATGAACTAATCAACTTCTGTTGGTTATTGCGTAAAACACACTGACTATAATCTTGAAATATTAGTATTATCGGATTCACCGATCTTCTAATTTGGAGACTTTTAGAATCCAATTTGATAAATACCTACAACGTGAAAAATGTCAAAGTAACCACTAATAATGTCGCATATTTACTTGGCTTCTCGGGATAATTCCATTTATTCTGACATAAGAGGATTGCAGTTTCAGATTCGATTTTTCAGAGAAACGTCATCTTGTTTAAGGACTATACGGAGCTGGAATAAATAGTAGATTTTCCAGGCTTAAATTGTAACATATCTGGGCTATGGTTATTTGAAAATTTAACTCAATTTACAAGTCTAAAATGAAACAAATATATCGGAGAATCAAATCCAACTATTGAGATATATTCGTCTCAAAAATTCTTTTTGAAGCCATTTGTATTTTAAGGAGCAGAACAACAACGGTGAAACATCAAGAATTGCGCGAACGTTTCTCAAAATCAAAACTGCGCTTTAAGAACATTATCACAAAAGATTCGTCTACACAGCTAGTACAAAAAAAGAAACAAAAGGAAAAAAACGGAACAAACATGGAATACATGTAAGGGCAGGACGAGAGCTTGCCGCTTCTGTACTAGGTGAATGTATAATCAATTGTCTTTGCGAGGAAACCGATTCTTTTATCTGCGAATGCTTATTGGTCCACAAAAGTTTAATTCATGTGGAACATCTGATCGACACATGTGTTTGCAGTCTTCAATTCGAAACTGCAATAGAAGGCGGTACGGTAATAGAGGCTGTGAAATGAATGCTACGTCATCATTTCAACTTTCAAGCGTAACGGAAGGAAATGCGTTTGGTCGTCCACAATCACGTTATTACAGTGGCTCAAATACCTCAGCCAACGTTCAAATACAGGAAGACACAACAAATGAAAAGAACTAAAGAAAACAAACAAAACAAAATAAAACGAAAAACGAAAAAACAAACACAAAAGTCCAGCTAGTACGTTATGGAACACAAATACAGAACTACTTCTACAATTAAACGTGTTTAAATGACAATTCGGTTACTTTAAAAGACGGCGTACGCATCCACTCGTTCGAAGGGCACTATAGTCGTTCAACGTAATGGAACATGTTATTACATGAACAAGATTAACATGACACAGTCGATGGAATTTTTAAGAATTCGGAACCCCCTTTTTTTCAACATACTTCCGCATGAAGTTCATCAAACATTTCCTCTTCCCCGTAAGTGAATATTAACACAACATGTCAGTTAAGTAGAATTTCCTTGCTTGGACAGATTCAGTTACATCATCCGAGTGTGGCACCACCACTCAACGAGATAACAGTTTTTGACGTTTCGGTTTGTTTGCTTGCTTTTTCTCATTTTTTGCTTGCATATTGATTTGTTTAAATTTTTTATTTATCTTTTTATTTTTCATTGATTTTGTTTCATTTTGTTTTTCTTTGTTTTATGATGTTTGCATCTTTGTTTCGTTTCCTTTTCGTCAACATTTTTCTTTTAATCTTCCAACTTGCTTTATCATTTATTTTCGTCTAACCATTAGTCTGTTAATCTATAGAATCTGCATTTCAAAAGAGCAAATCGGCTGTTGTTTCAGCGCTCCACGTTGTACTCTCTTCGGCAGGTTTTATGTAGTGCAAAACCGAATCCATCTGAATGGGTGAACTGGGTGGATTCGGTTCTAATGAAGAATCAGGTAATGTTGAACGAGATATCCCAAGCTCGAAGGTGGTTTCAAAATGCACTTTACTCGGAGTATAGCTGGACAAGCCTCCTAGATTACAATGAACATGAACATTAGGTAAGGCATGTGTTGATTAGGCACACATGAATAGTCATAAAAAAACGATGCTTAAAAATGTACGCAACCTGTAATCTCATGATTGCTTAACCTATTTTCGTAATCTCAACTTCCGGAAGACAAAACGATATTTAGAGCAATGTTAAACGTTTGCGCAACAGTATGAGACATTGCTGATTATTTGCTCGCATTACTTTCAACTTTACGTATTCACAGAAAATAGGGAACGGTATGCTAGTTTCTATTCGTTTGCAACAACATGAGAAAACATTTATTGGGTGTTATGTTAAGACAAATGTTTTAAAAGGAAACCCACGGCGAAGAAAAGAACACCAATGCTTGACTAGTAAGCAAACCACGAATTTCCCCCTGAACATTAGCTTGTCGTAGTTGTAACCGTTTAAAGATCAAATACCTTTCGAGTTCGATGTGGAAATTTGCGAAGAGGTGTCTCGGAAATCTTGATCGGATTTCTTTGAAATGGACTTGACGTCGTCACTCTCTTCAAGAAGGGATGTTTCCGATGGATACTCAAAAAGTTTGGTCATGTCGTCGTTGAAACTGATAGTCATCTGAATTTTTAAAAAATGCACGTATTAAAACAAATGATATTTGCTCATGTTCTTGGTCTCCTGATATAAGTAAAGGAATATAATATGAACGGAAAGTCAGTTTTGGCATGTAGACTATACCAACCAATGAACGCTATACGACACGCAACTCCAATTATCTGGCCTCATTTATCGGTTGCACCGGAAAACCTGTTTTTCTTTTTCTCTCTTTTTTAAATATTTACTTCATAATGAAATAAAAAACCATGGCGTTATTGATAAGCGAAAGGCAGGCTACGATATTCATGACCAATATCAAACTTCCGCTTTATTTAGATTAAACTAGAAATGAATCTTTCAGAGTTATATATCGCATTAATACCTAGTCTAGGATAACGGTTGCTCCAGTTACCCACTAGACGAAAATAATGAAAATAAATATAGCAGAAATTCAAGTAGATATGAGTTTAAAAAATAAAAAATAAAAAATAAATAAATAAATAAACAAAAGCACTCGTAATTTTTTACAAAAGTTAACCAATCGAGTGCTAACAGTATTTTCGCTAAACCGCATTTCCTTATCCACACTTCGTTGCACAATGTAGAAGGAAGAGCTTTAAAAGACCTATCGTGAGCATGCTTTCGCATACGCTGCAAATATTTCACGGTGAAGGATATTAGCTTTAAATGGGAAATATTTATGTGTCCTGAAATGACCTCCACGGTGACAGTTGTAGTTTCTAAGGCCTCGATTCCTGATAAACGGGCACTTTAGCTTCTTTTCTCCATTTCAAGTATTACGCGGTGCAACATGGATACACAAATAGACAAAAAGCCAATTTGACGCATTAAGGCTGCATGCAATTCTAAGATACGTTGAATTGGTGTACTAGGTGGAAACCGCTTTCATCCTCCCCAAGCAGCGATTGTATCAACAGGAGCCCACAGCGTCCTTCGTGTGTATTAGAGCTTACAATCTCGAAGTAGAGGCATTGAGAAATAGAATTTCCTAATGCGCCGTTATCGCAACCAAGGTCTTACCGATGACAGCTGCTGAATGCGTATAGAGTAAAGAAAATGTTTCACGTAACGACGGAAAGAGAGATGCAATAAACTCTACTGAGGCACTGAACCAAACAAAATATCGGAGAGCGGAATGTTCAGTTCAATACAATTTAGCTCTCCTAGTTTGTTTTCACATTTTTCTTTGGCTAAATTTCTCCTCCACTTTTATTTTTTGTTTTGTTTTGAATTTCTTTTTGTTTTGACGAGAGAAAGGCGACAACAGATTGCCAATGGAATTCGAAAGTAAACAATTCGCCACAAAGTGATGGAAAAAAAAAAACTAATTTCAGGTGAGTAACGCAGCTGCGGCGCACACTGATTTTTCATCAGGAAATGTGACAATGAGAAAAAACAAAACCCACAGTACCTTGCATTTCTTGGTACGGCGTTGAATAAGAGACTTCCCCACAATTATGTTGGCTCCTTCGAAGTCCACGTTGCATGGCGAAGGAGGCCGTTTCAATACATCCAAATCATCAATGAAGTCGGACGATTCACCAGGATCGTAGTCTGGTAGTTTGGTAATTCCGGAATCGTTCGACTGAAACGAGAATCGAAAGAGAAAAATACAGACAGGGATATAAAATTCTGTTGGAATCAAAAGAATTTTTTCCACGCTCCGGTAATTCGTTCACAGTTGGGGGAAAGTCAAGTGGAGAAAACACAGATGGATTTTTTTTTTTTTTTTCTTTTCATCTTTGCTTTCAAAATATCCAACCACGAGAACGAGTGCCACTTGCGGCATAAAAAGGGTTCCAAGCTGTGAGGTATGGATACCTCGAGTTTCTTTCTTATCGACTCGAAAACGAGGCATGTTGTACTCACATTCAAGGAAAGGAAAACAAACAAAAATGGGGCGCAAGTAAACTTTTCGAAAGTTAATTTACGTAGATTTTGGTCACTATGTTAATGAAACGAAGGTAATGCATTCGCGTTAGCTTTGAACCAAACGTAGGTCTCTTCAAATCAAAAACACGAAAGAAAAACAAACTCGTCTAGTGGTACTAATCGAATCTAATTTTTTTTTTTTTATCTTGGTAAACCAATCAAAAAGTGGTAGACTTAAATTCGTCTATGTTCTCTTGCCCAGGAGTCATTACGGTTGTCGGCACGATATCGTGAACCTAGGCGGAATCAAGTATTTCTACTCATGTGCAAAGTTTAATACGATCTGAAAGGCACGACATCCTGGGGCGTCGACAAGTTCATTGCGCACACACGGACAATCATCGCACTCAGAGAGAAATTCTCTGTTTATGGCCCCAACTAAATGCTACACGCCAAAAGACTGTTGCGTTTCATTATCGCGGGAGATTTAAAAAGTAAGGGAAAGTCGGGTTTATTTGGCGTGCAGGATGTTGAAAATGTTGAAACGGTACCTTGTACACTAGAATTCCCGAGGATCCACCTTCATTGCGAATGTGATCAGTTTTCCTCGACGTATCGTTGACGAAATTGAAAACGGTAGTCGTTTCAGACTGATGAGGA
This sequence comes from Daphnia magna, assembly GCF_020631705.1. Taxonomy (NCBI): domain Eukaryota; kingdom Metazoa; phylum Arthropoda; class Branchiopoda; order Diplostraca; family Daphniidae; genus Daphnia; species Daphnia magna. Next base: position 7,375,715 of record NC_059187.1, read on the forward strand.
TGCCATTTTTTGGTCGGCTGTTCGCGCGTCGTTCCAGTGCTAATCGAATGAGCTCCAACGGTCGCCGTTGTATTTACTGGCGTACTGTTGGGTGGCTTGGCAGTTTGGCTACTGGATGACAGGGTCTTGACCACGGGAACTGTCACCACCGTCGGGTTGTCTGTCGCCTTCTTCTCGGCCGGCGGGGTTACAGAAACGGAGGTGGGAACTGGCGCCGTTGAACTGGATGGCGAAATAACTTGAGTCAAAATAACAGGCTCCGATTTAGAAACGGTTGCTGGAGCAGTAATCTGTTTCGTGCGGCTCGCTGCCTGGAATTTGGGGGCAAAAACGGGCGGACTGGCAGGTTTGCTTGTCGTCTGCGGTTGTGCGAGTTCTGTCTTGGGTTGGGTTTTGGCGAGGCCAATCAAGAGCGAATTGGATGCCGCCGTCACTAAAAGATCCTCTTTTTTAGAAACGGAGTCAACGTCATCCTTAGGTGTCAACTCTTCGAGCACAACGGGTTTTTCGTTTCGAATGACGGGTGACTTTGGCTGAGGTCTTATGACACCCACCTGCCTCGATTGGACTGAGCCTAACGAAAACGGTGATTTATCATCCTTCTTTTCGTCAAAGTTGAACTTGACGCTATTGCTCTCCTCGCGAATATTATCTAAGGCAGTTTTAGATATGATTTTGAAACCGTGACCACCTGCATGATTTTCTAATTCATCCTTGTTGTCAAGTTGGTCGCAAGATTCTTTACTGGCCGGGGCAGTTACGCTGGATACAAAGGCGGCGGATGGGGCAGGTTGGGCGGCAAGTTTCGCGGGAGGGGCCGTCGTCCGTTGCAGGGACGGTGCCCCGTTAGACGACGATTGCACTACACGTGTTTTGTCGATGACTACGGCCGGCTTTGGACTCAAGACGGACGGCTTGGGTCCGATGGGAGACGGTTTTGTTATAACAACTGGTTTGGTATCGGGCGATACCAATTCCGTGATGCGCGGCGTGCTCTCTGACTTTTTGCGCGCCACCGATGAAATGCTCTTGTTGTTCACCAAATTGACTTGATTCATTCGATGAATGTTCGACTTTTCAGTCGTCTGGTTGGCAGCTGAGAGAGGTGTTCGGTTGATGCCCGGTCCGGCACTTTGAGATCGCCGAGTACTGGACACCTTGCGACCTGATCCACTCTCGAAAATGCGCTTGACTTGGCGCACTGTATCCGGAGCTGGCAGCTCGGCATCCTCCACATTGTAGCGACTGTTTGCGGGCAAAGTTCGGCGTGTTTTCGAGGCTCCGGGTGAGGAGGCCGTGGGGACCGTGGGGGCCGTGGGGGCCGTGGGGGCCGTGGGAGCCGTATGGGCCGTTACGGCAGCCACGTTGCCCTTGCTTTCGTCGGTTGCAGCCACTTGATTGTCGTCTTTGTCGACGATGACAATGGCATCTTTACCCAAGAGGAGGTGAACCGGTGTTTTGGGACTCGACACAGTTGGGCTAGGTGGCACTGCAGCATGTGCTTTACTAGGCTTAGGCTGCTGGGCAGAAGGCACGACAACCAAATCACTGACGGAAACGCTTCGCCATGCCGGCTGCTGTGAAACGCAGTCAACGGATCGAGTCTTCTTCAAATCGCGAATCTTGACGGGGCTGGAAGAGAGAGGCCGTGGTGGTAACTTGGGTTCGGTCGTTTGAGCCACCAAGTTTAAAGAGGAAGGCCGTTCGCTCTTGGCTCTGCCGTTTGACGAACGCACGAGAACTGCAAAATTGTTATCGTTCGACGACGGATGCGGAGGACTCGAGTCTTTATCGAGCCAGTCTTCCAGGCTGGCAGCACGACGGAGCGATGGTCGACGAGACTCACCCAGCGGTCGTTCTCGCAACGTGCGACTCAGATAACGTGACTTCAACTTGTTCACGATGCCTGGCCCGTACTGCAATTCTTCATCTTCATTGTCGCGGTTGCCAGTCATGGCTTTCAAAGCGTTTAGTCCTTTGGTGGTGATTTTCGGTCGGTTGCCAACCATGTCGACCTGAGAGGAGGCGATTGAGCTCTTCATTCGTGTTTCTTCTACCATGATCGTTCGTGTCCTATTGGGTTCCGACAGGCGTCTGGTCGGTGTTGTTGGCAGAGGTTGATTGTGATTGGGGGCGATGACGTGCTCGATGACACTTGCGCTGTTGGCACTATTTGGTAAACGGACGCCAGGCAGATCAGTGAAGCGACTGGGTGAGCGACCGCTCACCGATCGCGACTGACTGGAACTGAAACTCTCAATGGAAGACTCTTTTCCCGCCCCTAACTGCGTTGTATTAGATAGCGGAGGCGGACTGGAGGCGGATTCCAAACCGTGCAGAGTACCAGCACCTTGCAGTGGCCGGGCCAACATCCTGCCTTCGAGCGGTTCACCTTCTATCAGCGGTTCGTAAACCGTCTGCAATGAGGCCACTAGACCTTTACTTGGGATCCGCAATCGCTCTCGCGTACGGTTTTCCAACCCAAGTGTAATGGCAGATGGTTGTCCTCGTATTCCTCTCCAATCTGCAATAAGACGTTAGACACGTTAAAAAAAAGTTTGCTAATAAAAAGAAAACATAAAATAAAACAAAAAAAAAACAAAAACAAAAATCCATCATACGAAAAGATTATTGTGAGTGTTAAAACTCGATTGTTTTCTACAAACATATAAAATAAGATTTTCTTTTTCTTATTTCCCTAGGTTGTTGACGGTAGAGATATAAACAATAGAAAAATCAGTTTGCGTTGTTTTTGGATAACAGGTCGTATCAGCAAGTCATGGCCGTTCTCGTGACAAACGACGAGGGAGAAATGTTGATTTCAACTACTGTTACATTCCAAATTGCATCAACACCGAAATGAAAAGAAATAAGAAATAAAAAAAAAACAACGATAGGCAGTTGAGAGGATAGGGATGTTATAAGTTTGCCTGGCGTGACTGATCCCGTTATCATACAAGAATTATTATCCGAAAGATGGCCGCTCGTCTTGTCTGGCGCCTCCGTTTGCTCTTACGCATACCTAGTACTAGCACGATAGCCGTTGGCTCCTTCATCAAGCAGATGCTACAATTCTTTTCAACATTTGGTACGGTAGTTATGCATTTCTCTAAATTAAACAAATCTCTATTGCACAAACATTTCAGTACGATGCTGAAATACGAATAATACTGTGACACAAACCGTCGGTATAATAAGTATCTTATTGATTTGAGCTGCACGAAAGGTTTCCGAGTGCTCTAATTCGATAACAACTCGTCCCTGAAAGGATTCACTCTATCGGTTCAATACCAGCGCTAAATACAACAGCTCGAACTCCATAGCCGTATTGATCGCGCACTCTCGCTCCTTTCCCTTTCTGGCTCTGCCACGAAAAAATGAAAGTGAACGTACACATTAGGCTATGGCACCTCGCTTTCGTCAATATCGGACAGAAACAAAATGAAAGGAGTGACGAAGAGTCCCTCCCAGTTGATAAATTACGCTGTATTGTCATCGGGAATCAACGGTAAGGTAGCTTAATGGGAAAATGAAGGTTAACTAAATAACTTGCTATCGATTTATTCTTTTTGTCCTGTAAGAGGAAAAAACACACGTCACTATGCAAATTCGTGAAACTTTGTCGGCGGCGAACCGTATGAAAAGAAACGGTTCTGTACGATACCTGATTGAACGTTACAAGATCCAAGTCCATTGTTTAGCCTTTTTTTACGAATCAGCTCCCGTTTCCAAGCAGGAAGACAAGAAATCTGTGTTTCTGCCTCGGTCAAGCCAATACACATATCAATGCTCGCTGACTGGACAACACAGTCGGGCGATGTTTGACATAACACTCCGTCCATTCTGATAACACTGCGGTTTTTTCCCTCCCTCTTACACTTCAAAACAGACGATTTACCACTTTCTGGAATATTTAACGTAAACGAATTTAAATCTTTCTGCACACGCAGGACTAACTCCCCTTTCCGAAGTCTGAAACGGAACTGAAGGACAGCAACGGGATTCGAGAAGCTCTTAACGCAGCACAAACGAATTGGACATTGTAAATGCACGCATGACGGTTGCGGACAAGGCGTCTTTTCCCCGCGGTGTCCATGGCGTTGGGAAGCATGATGCACGAAAAGGCTAGGAGCCTTTTGAGTGCATTGCCTCCGACGAACGCCATGTGGGAAAGCTTTGGCTTCATAAACAAAGCATTTACCTCCCCCTTCATTACCCTTTTTTTCTTTCTCTCTAATCACTTGTATTCGCCGTTCACAGATGTATTAAAGTTTCATATTAATTTGTGAACACTTGGTAAAATACGAACGGGCCGTTGCAATCCTTAATTCAACCCTAGTATAGGCCAGGTGCCCGAAAATCGTATTTTCTTTCATATCCAGTCAATATTTCCTGAGTAGGAACTAATCTATTTTTTGAATTCTTTAGGTAAATATTGAATGTGTGCATGTCTCTTTAATGCAATAGCCAGGATTTTCTTTACATTTAAAAGGAGGTGGTATCATTGCACCTAAAAAAAAGCCATGCATATAGAGTATCTGTGTACTACAGTGCTTTAAAAAACTGTTTGCCTGTTGAGCAATATATGTATATTTCCTTTCTATTATAAAGGAAAATGTTTTTCTGTGTAAAAAAAGAACTCGACAAGAAAAAAAAATTATCAATTGCTACCAAGTGGGGCTTGCAATCATTATTCTGCATCTCATGTACACGTAAGACGCTTCATTTCTTATGTGTGGTCCATTTGATATAAGAAACAAGTCAACAACCACTGTTTGACTTGATTCATCCAAGAATAACAAACATGAGAAAGAATCAAGCTAACCAATCTTATTTCTTAAACCTACCAAAGGAAGTAATTTAGCTATCATTTCTCTATAAACGAAAACACATCAAACCTAGTGATAGAATAATTAATAATACGAGAATTCAAGCACTTGTCGCGCCCATCATGGAAAAGAACTCATGTTTGCTAAAATTTATAGTTAAAATTTTTCAAATGAATTTTACTTACTCAAGTTTGATGCCAAATAAAATTTGCTTCACAGCACACATTCACACTGAATTTTAGGATAGAATAGAAGGCTTCTACTGGAATTTTCGTTACACTTTTGACAGGCGAAAAGTCGCCATGACAGATGACAGGCCGTGCTGTTTTTTTCCGCCCATCGGGTTAATAGTTAGCCAAGTCCAGTCGGCTGTGAGCATAGCTAAAAGGGATTTGGATTCATCAACAATTAATAATTCCCCCTATAGCAAAACCGTCATGTCAGTGGATGTTCTTTTTTTTTTAGTTTACGGTACTCTTAGAAGCGTATCTCGTGCACTGTGCTTTTTTCTATTTTTATGTTTTATTTATTTATTTATTTATTTATTTATTTGGTAATTGAGGCGTTTAAAGCATTCCTTCTAACGTCTCAGTTCTCGCAGTTAAAAGTGATTCCCACAGATGGCTGTATCTAAGTTGGAAGGATGAGAAACTTTTTTTGGGTAACGGGCCGGAGGATATTATTGGCCCTCTCCTCTTCCATTTCCTATTGTGGAAAGTGAAGGAGAAATTTCGATCAGACGGGACGTGTCAAAGGGGAAAACAAAAATCATCCCGAATCGCCATTTCTCTGTTTTCATTATCTGCTGGTGCCCGCACTGTACTTCAAAATGGAGAGTAGAGGTGATATTTTTTAAGATCTTGTCATTCGCTCAATTATCGAAAAATTTTGTTTTTCAGAAGGATCAAATCCCTACAATAATGTTAAATGTTCACTGTCTGTAAATGACAAGGAATATTATTACTTCAATCTCCGAAGCGTTCACCCAGGAAAATACGGTAACCAAGCTTCAGTTCTTTCAAGTTATGTATCGCTATCGAAGAAACTTATTTTACATGCCCACTTTATTTATTTTTTGTATGTGTTATTAAAATAGCTTTGGTTCTTTACTCTAGATAAATTGCCCTTTTCTATTCGTGTTTTACTTGAGTCTGGAGTTCGAAACTGTGATGGCTTCCATGTTACTCAACAAGATGTTGAGAAAATATATAATTGGGAACAACATCAAAAGAGTGAAGAAACTACTGAGGTGTCATTCAAGCCTTCCAGGGTAATATTGCAAGATTTCACTGGAGTACCTGCACTTGTGGATTTTGCTGCCATGAGAGATGCTGTAAATCAGTTTGGGGGAAATCCTTTGAAAATCAATCCAATATGCCCTGCTGATCTAGTGATTGACCATTCGGTTCAAGTGGACTTTTCCCGCAGGTAAATATCCTTAATAAGACCTAGGTATCCTGAAGGTGCTATTTTGGCCTTCTGAATCAGTTTCACTGATTTAGGGAAACATTCATAGATTTGTTGGCTAAAGCCTAAAGCATTGCTTTGGAATTTGTTAATTGTACTCTATGAAAATGTGGTTTTCAATGGTTTAGCATTTACATATATTATTAGTGACAAAATTGAATGTTCTTACAATGAGATTTCAGGGGCATTGTGGTGACTGCTGTGCTTTTCATATAGTTTTTGAAGGGATGTTGGTTGACTCCAATCTTCCATTGCCACAATTACAGGAAATTTGCCCCTGAAATTCTATTGAAACAATTGAATTTTGATTTTGTGAAGTTAACTGACACATCCAATGATATATGGTCATATTCAGTGCAAAAGGCACAGCAGCAACTACAGACTTCGGATCCCCGCCCACCCTACGTGTCGTAGATTTAGAAGACGCTTACGGTAGCTTGAGGTCTCACGCAGCACGTCATCGCTTACCTGTTTTCCTTAATCTGAATAACGATTCCTCGAATGCCAACCCGATGGGTGGGCGGGGCACTCCTCATCGGACTCATGAGACGGAGCCTTTATTCAAGAACTCTTGTCATTCAATCGAACATCTGCCGGCTGTTACAAGAAATCTGAGCGAAGGATCGGAATCTAGTGCTCAACAAAGTCGTGTCCCGCCCATTCGGACTAAGTGCGGAAGCCAGTGCGATGGCGTGACCTGCTTGCTCTCCGCAACGAGTGTCATCGAAGCCCCATGTCTTAGAGTCGAAGAAATCAAAGAAAATCTCGATAAACGTTTGGGTTTGACGGCAATCCCGATCCCGGATCGTCTATGCCCGACTTTGACGGACCAACTTTGCCCGTTCCATCACATTCCCTCTTTGTGGTTAGTTCCACGTTGTTCTTTTTTTATATCACCTCCCGCCTCAAATGTATGTTCTTCAAAGCAGTCGATGTGAATGAGTGATCACTGAAGTCTAAAAAAGTGTACTTTAAAAATATCATGAACACCGAGCTTCAAGGCTGGAAAGTGTCTAGACAAATACTTGTGCGAAACCTTTCCGTTTTCCCCTTAGTTAACTGGCATGTTGTTATTAATTTCAAATGTTTCTTGCGCTAAGCAGGAAATTTTTTGCCATGATATCTAAAATTCTGTTTTAATCGTTTTAAATGACGGGATCTGATACATGCGTTATTAAGTTAGAAAATTCTTCTATTATTTCCAATAGGTCAGATGCTTTGGATAAAAATCAAGACTTGGAGTTCGAGCGTAACAAGGAGCGTTTTGCGTTCTTGAAGGTATGTGCAGTTATTGTGGCAAGGTTGTCCTTTTCACTCTCAAAACGTTTTCTGTTGCTAGTGGGGGGCGCAAAACTTCAAGAATATGATAGTTGTCCCACCTGGTTCGGGTATCGTTCATCAAGTGAACTTGGAATATCTCGCGCGAGTTGTGTTTGACCAAGATGGACTTCTCTATCCAGATTCAGTTGTTGGAACTGATTCACACACAACAATGATTAACGGACTCGGCGTCGTGGGATGGGGAGTTGGTGGTATTGAAGCTGAAGCGGTTATGTTAGGTATTTTCAATTGTAAAAGAAGCGTTACTATTAAATTTACGTACGTTCCGCAATTTCATTTTCATATTTTTTTTTTTTTCATGTATAGGCCAAGCTATTTCAATGGTTCTACCGCAGGTTGTTGGATATCGGATTTTCGGGCAGCTAAGTCAGTTAGCCACTTCCACTGACGTAGTTCTCACGGTACGTATTACGAAGTAGAAAAGTTAAAAATGCAAAATTTCTAACTCATATTTTGTGTTACAGATCACGAAACATCTTCGTCAGGTTTGGCTAAAATTTGTGATTGACTTGCCGACAACTTTTAAACTATTTTGGTGCAATGTTTGAAACAGGTTGGAGTGGTAGGGAAATTTGTAGAATTTTATGGAACGGGCGTTACAGAACTCTCGATTGCTGATCGTACGAAAATTATTATTTTTCATTTTTTCTTGGTCTAATAGCTGGTTTATTGGAAAATGATTTGCTTAGGTGCAACTATCAGTAACATGTGCCCTGAATATGGAGCTACAGTTGGTTTCTTTCCAGTTGACGAGAAAACCATCGCCTATCTCAGGCAAACAAGTAATTTTTTCGCAATTTCGTCATGATTCCGTAATTTCGCACTCTAACGCCGAGATCAATTTGTCTTTTTTCCTTTTTTTTTTTTTTTTTTTTTTATAGATCGCCCCGCTGAACAAATCGCTTACGTCGAATCGTATATGAAAGCGGCTGGCATGTTTAGAGATTTTAATAATCATGACGAGGATCCTGTCTTTTCTGAAACGTATGAACTCGATCTGAGTACGGTTGTCCCATCTCTCTCTGGTCCTAAGCGTCCCCAAGACCGAATTTCTCAATCAGACTTTAAATTGGATTTCAATGAATGCCTGAGGAATAAGGTAGAGGCATTTTATTTCCGCAAAACATGCACGTCTTAATTTTCATTGCAATTACGCCGATCAGGTGGGCTTCAAGGGCTTTGGCATAGCAGAAGAAAAACTGGGCACAACTGCATCGTTTGACTACGAAGGAGCAACGTATACCCTTCGACATGGGTCAGTGGTCATTGCTGCCATAACGAGTTGTACTAATACATCAAATCCATCAGTAATGCTTGGTGCTGGTAAGCAAAGAATTTTTGAAAATCCATAATGCATAGGATGAATAAACAAATTTGATTTGCGTTTGAAGGACTATTAGCCAAAAAAGCTGTGGAAGCTGGATTAGAGGTGGCTCCATACATAAAGACTTCGTTATCGCCCGGAAGTGGTGTCGTTACGTATTACCTAAAAGAGTCGGGAGTTGTTCCGGCATTAGAAAAACTTGGATTCAACATAGTCGGGGTAAAAAATGTTGATAACCCATGACACCATTGACACCCATATAATTATTATTTTTTCCTAGTATGGCTGTATGACTTGCATTGGGAATAGCGGTCCACTACCCGACACCGTTGTTGAAGCTATTGAAAAGAATGACCTAGTGTGCTGTGGCATTTTGTCTGGAAACCGAAATTTTGAAGGCAGAATACATCCGAATACTCGAGCTAACTATTTAGCCTCTCCGCTCTTGGTTGTGGCGTATGCCATTGCAGGTAAATTCCGTTATGTCCCTTAAATTTACATGTTTTCTTAATGGTAGTTGAAAACCAACCAAAATCGGAGATTACGACGAAGCCCAGTTTATTTCCACAACGTTTTATTAACTCCTTAGGCACGGTAGATATCGACTTTGAAACCGAGCCGCTTGGCTATTCTGCAGATAAGAAGCCCGTCTTTCTGCGGGACATCTACCCAACCCGGAAAGAAATACAGGCTGTCGAACAACAATTTGTTATTCCTGCAATGTTTCAACATGTCTATTCGCGCATCACGATAGGCAGTGACTCGTGGAATAAGCTTGAATCCCCAAAATGCGATCTATATCCCTGGGATGAATCTTCCACGTACATTAAAAGACCACCATTTTTTGACAACATGTCTAAAGACATTCCAGCGATTCAGAGTATTAAAGAAGCACACGTTTTACTTTTCTTGGGGGATTCAGTTACCACTGACCATATTTCGCCGGCTGGCAGCATTGCACGCAATAGCCCTGCTGCTCGATATTTGGCTTCTCACGGGTAAATTGGTTTCCACTTTATCCATTATTTGAAGGAGGCTTGTAATGTTTTCGTATTTATTTTCTTCGAAGGTTATCTCCGCGCGAATTTAATTCTTATGGGGCTCGTCGTGGAAATGATGAAATAATGGCACGTGGTACTTTTGCCAACATTCGTCTCATCAATTATTTGATGTCAAAACCTGGTCCAAGAACCATCCACATCCCATCAGGGGAAGAAATGGACATTTTCGATGCAGCTGATCGCTATCGTAAGGAAGGACATGATTTGATCGTAATAGCTGGAAAAGAATACGGCACTGGCTCTTCCCGAGATTGGGCAGCTAAAGGCCCCTGGAAACTTGGAGTGGCAGGTATTACAACGTAGATTTAAATGTCTTCAACATGAAATAACGAGTTATATTGCATTGTGATAGCGGTTATTGCTGAATCTTTTGAACGGATCCATCGATCGAATTTGGTTGGGATGGGTATCCTACCATTGCAGTTTCTTGAGGGACAGCATGCCAAAGGTCTTGGTTTGACGGGAAAAGAAAAATTTACCATTAATATTCCCCAAGATATTAAGCCAGGACAAGTAGTTGACATCCAGGTATGTTTCATGTTTTCGTGTTTTTATTTATTTTATTTTTTGAATTCCTCTTCAGGTAAGAGACTATATTTTTTGTCTTAATACTAGAACAACCGATAAGATTATGTGAAACAGTTCAAATACTTTGTGTCCATTGTTAAATTATTTCTTTAACAGGTTGGTGAAGGTAGCAGTTTCCAGGCACAAGTGAGAATCGATACCGATGTAGAACTTGCCTATGTCAGGAACAAAGGTATGAAATAACAAAAATATTATTTAAAATTTCAGTTTTAGTATTTTCTTCTGTTATCACCAGGTATTCTGAACTATATGGTTAGAAAGCTAGCCTAAAGAGAGCCTTGCCTACTAAAGGAATCTATTCTGATGGATTATGTTGTTGGTTTTCCAATGGGGATAAATTGCTCACTTTCTTTTCTTTTCTTCAGCTATTGTTATATCTAATGGTTACAATATATATGAAAGGATAATTATCATTACAGGTCCAATGTGTAGATTCATACACTCTGATCACATTTATTTTTCAAGCTTTTACAGAGAGGTAATAAATTTTACGGTAACATCATATAATCGCACAGACGGCCAAAGAAAAAACCTTTCGTAATACATGCACAAAAATGGTTTCGCCTGCCTTTACTTGCGTTTTTCAAACTAAATTAAAACTATTTCCGGTGACAATGACAACAAAAGCTTGAAGGATGAACGTTGCGCAGAATTGTGTTGGTGATATGTAGCCACTTAACTTGTTCTAAAGCAAACATGATCTGCCTTTTCTTAGGGACTGTGGTTGGGTCTCTCGGCTAGGCTTGCGGAATTCCAAAATGAATAAACAAAATGGTATCAACGTCGGCCAATTAAAGTAACTGCAAGGAAAGATTCAGAAAATGGTTCAAAGTTTGTCAAGGATGATTTTTGAAATGATCCTGCATGTACGGTGAACGGTGTTACATAAAAGACTGCAGCTACGTACTGTATATTGAATATGAATAGCCTACATGGTCCAAAAACTCAAGTCAACAACATACATGAATACTGTATGACTATAACATGTCCCGGGTCATTCAAATCCCCGGTTGAAGGAACAGACGATCTTTAGTTTGCTTTAGAAAATAAAACCAAAGAAATTCAAGATTAGCCAAATAAATAACACTCGTGTACTGTTGTTGGTTGCATTAACCCGTGGAATACGGTTAATGATTCCCAGATAGGTTAGCTTTGCATTTAAGACCACATGCCCGAACTCCTGCCGATCACAAGGAAGATGTCAGGCATTCGTCTTGTTTTGGTGTGGAGTTTCCTCTTAATTTTTTTGTTATTGTTTCGACTGTAGACAAATTACTTGTTTCTACTCAGCATGCTGCTCATTCTTTTGTTACCGCAATAAAACGCAATAAAACGCTCTAATAAAACGTGCTACTCTCGCCTTGCCTTGGTGTCTAACTTTTTTTCCAACCGCTAGGTTGCAGCGCTGTCGCCACGAACATACGTGCTTTGAAAAGGAGGGAAAGGAGGTATGGTGGAGAGGGAGATAGCGTTCCTTCAGGCTTTCCAGATCACTGTACATTCGTCGCTCAGTGCGAGTAAACGTCAGACGCGTTGGTTTGGATTTCTTGTTTTCGTAAGTCAACATTTTTTTATAACTTATAATAACTCTATAAGTTTTATCTTGCAAAACTCGTATCCAACACATGCAAAACTTAGGTATAGTTCTGCTCGACAACAAATGTACTGCAATGTGGTTGTGATGCACGGCCATCGGACTTCCGATGGCTCTGGCAAAAAACGGTCGCCGTGGCCCAGATTTGAAAGCACATGGCCGGCTCTCGGTGTCGGCAAACTCGCCTATGTAAAACCTCACTAGTTTGTTTGGTGTTTTCCTCTTGTAAAATGGATAGTTTTTTTTATGTCACCTCAAGTTAGCTTAGATTATTGTTTTTTTTTACTAGTTATTGCTGATTCTCGAATTGGCGGTGAAATTTTAACGAAAGCTCGTTTGGGAGAGGTAGGGAAGGGAGATCAAAAGCGTCTAGCGAGGTTCTCATAAAAACATGGCGGGTCGGCGGGCTCATCTTGTCGCCTCATATGAGGCCCCCTCACCAACGACCGCGCGCAGTTAAGCTAACGTCGTAGTTCTTTTAAACTTGTGAAACAAACACGTTTTTCTCTTCTTTGTCTATAGTAGTGGTTTACCAAAAAAATATTGTGTATTAACACTAACGATTACAATTATTTTCTACTCCTGATAATAATTATTTTTTAAAATCTAATTTTGATGCATTATTCTATGTCGAACTAAATTTAAAACCATAGATTATACAGTAATTATTCTTTTTTTTATGTTGCTAGATCTAGTGCATAGTTCCATGGCAAACGAAAAAAAAAATAAAAACAAAAATCTCGTAGATAAAGTTACGGCACCGTCATCTACAGCCATGGCGCAAAAAGTTAAAGGTAGGCTGACACTAATAGCTACTAAATACTATGTTCCACTGATATTTAGTTTTTTATCTATTTATTTGTTTCAGCTTCCAAGAAAATTGAATTGCCCGCGAGTCCCCCTGAAGATGAACAACCATTTTCTCCGCTGGGTACGTTTACTTTTTTGCTTGTTTTGCGATCGCATTAGAAATCATTGACATAAGTGTATTTTTAAAGTTACAGATGAAGATGAGGATGACGAGGACAGAGAAGTAGATGAAGAGGAAGAGAAAGAGGATGACGATGAAGGAGTTGCTGACGAAGAAGACGAAGATGAAGACGCAGGTGAAAACGCAGATCAAGATGAAATTGAAGAAGAAAAAAATGGAGCTCCCTTAAGTAAAACTGTGACGTACGTGTTGGAACCTATTTTGTACTAATTGTTTTGTAATCATAGGTTGGCCAAAAATCGACACTTTGGAGCTTTTGGAACGCATTCGGAAAGCTTGTCCAAAAGACGATGTAATGAAATACGACTCTCGCGTAAACCACGTTGATTGGGAAGCCGTAAGTTATTCAGAACAATCTGTTAAAAATGTTATTATTGCCGCACTTTCACAAAATTAAAAAATGTTTGATTTATTTTAGATTAAGTTTGGGGAATATTCTTCTGACCAGTGTAAAACTCGCTGGCTCGATATTCAAGTGAGTAAAAAAAAAGTCGTACAAGCCGTCAGAATCTTTTTTATAAATCAAAATTTTTAGGCTCATCTAAGACACTATCGGCTTCTTACTGAAGTTTTAACGGATGCTGAGACATGGGTAGATAGGCCTTGGTACAATTTCAACAAAGGAGGAAAGGTATGTATTTATTAGTACAGGAACATTATTTGAACTCTTAATCAGCAAATTTTATATGATGTTCCAGAATAACCAGAAGCATCCTGATCAGCCGAAGAAACCTCTCACATCCTACATGCTGTTCTACATGGAACAAAAAGATGCAGTTTTGGAGAAACAACCTGGTCTCGGAATGGTATGTGAATTGTGAATTGCATTATTATTTTTCTGAATTTTTATTATGGTATGATATATTGCAGACGGAACTGAGCAAGATCATTGCAAAAATGTATCACGAACTTAATGACCGGAAGAAACAGAAATATTCTGAAATGGCAGAAAAAGAAAAAGAAGCGTACTTGGAAAAAATGAGGAAGTTCACGTAAATTCGACTGTCGTTATAATAATTTTTAATCGCGTTATTTCTACATTATTTTTTAATTCCAGTGAGGCCCATCCTGACTATGTCGTTCCTAAATCAAAGCAAAGCTCTAAGCCCGTTCCACCAAAACTTCCAACGCCATTTAAATTGTTCAGCGATGACAAAATGGCAAAATTATTGGCCCAAGGAATGTCAGTAACTGAGGCAAAGTAAGGCATTGATTTGATTTTTTTTTTTTTTTTATTGTAAGTCATTTCAACAAACATCAAAATAAATATATTGCTCCACAGAGAACGTTGCAGAGAAGCCTATAAAGAACTGAAGGATAAGCAAAAATTGAAATGGATTTATCAAGCTCTAGAGCATGAAATCAAATACAACGTATGTCTCGCACGTGTTCCATGGCGTCGTATTTGAAGTATCTTCGTAACAACCATTGATGCTTATTTTGATAGGAGGAGATGGAAAACTTTAAGGCGAAGTACCCAGACGTGGAAGCTTCAGCCAAGAAACTGAGTCTTCTTACCAAAGACGAACTGCAGATTAAACACAAGTAATATTTCTGCTCGGATATTTTGGCAGAAGAAAGCATATTCAAATTTTTCTTTTGTTTTAACATAAGACATGAAGGAAAACCAGATAAGCCACCCAATTCTGGATACAGTTTGTTTTCGAGAAAACTGCTATCAAGTAACGCGCTGAAGCAGTTTGAATCAAAGGAGAGAATGACAGAAATTTCAAGACTATGGAAAGAACTCAGTGATGATGAAAAAGCAGCGTACAACGCTAAAGCCACACAGGTAATCACATTTAAAAAACAAACAAAAATGAATACATTCTTAGGCATGCAATTTTCTTGCAATTATTGTAGTTGAACCACTTTTATAAGATGAAATATGCTTCTTATCTTGAGACATTGACACCTGAGCAAAGAAATGCAGAATTAATAAGTTCCGTAAGCAAAAACATGAAAAGAGTTGCTGGTAAAAAAGGAGAAGAAGAGGTAGTAAGGATATGATTTGATTCGACTGACAATTTGTATGAAGTTTTTCTTTCTAATTTCGTATGCGTAGCCGACGGACAAAAAAATTAAAATAAGTCTACCACATGGTTTGGAGCTTTCAGACGCAGAAAGCGATGGCGAAGTTGGTAGTGACGAGGACGACTTTGAACTTCCCCCGAAAGCAGCAATCCAAAAACCTAACTCTTCGCTGCAAATGTTTTGCGATACCAATATGGAGAAGTACACCACCAAACACCCCAAACTGACAAAACAGGAACTCACCAGATTGATGGCCAAAGAATTCGCTAAATTAAGCGAAGAAAAAAAAAAAATTTATGGAAACATGGCTCAAAAGTCAAAAAATGAAATGCCGTCATCTGCTAAAAAGGAAGCAAGCACGGCGCCAAAGGCCAAGGCCAAGGCAGCAAAAGCAACACCAAATTCAAAGAAGGCAGCCGCAAAATCAGTCGCCTCTGCAACCGTAAAATCCTCCGAGCCAACCGTTTCGCCATCCAAAGAATCCACGGCAAAGAGTGAATTACAAGCTCCCAAGTCGCCTTCAAAAATTAAACCATCTTTAAATGCCAATGCAAAATCCTCGGCACAAAAGGAATCTTCAAAGACCCCAAAAGTCCCATTGTGGGCTGCAAATCAAATGTTGTTCAAGACCGAAAAGGCGAAGGAACCTCCGAAAGTACCAGAGTAATTATACAACGATATCATGATCAAGTGATTATGTAGTGCCAACTGATTTTCTTTTTTTTTTTTTTCTTCCCCACATCATTAGAAGTGCTGCTGCTTACTACGCGCTTACTCAACATTCCAAGGGCGGAGATGTTAGCTCGGCTGAAATCGACACTTTGTGGGGAAAGGTGACAGAAAAGCAAAAGACTAAATATATACAGGAACACAAGAAGAAGCAGAAGGAATACGTAGCGAATTTCGAAAAGTTTGTTCGGGTAAGCAAAAAACTATTTCAGAATAAAATGTTTTTAATTTATCGAATCTTTTGTAGTCGTTGAACACAGAGGAACTTAAAGCTTACCGGGCGTTCATGAAGAAACGCGAACTGGCTCAGAAGGAGGCCAAAGAAGCTAAAACGGACGAAAGTTCTGACGAAGAAGCTGATCCGGGTAGTTCAAATGAAGACGAAGTAAGTGGCGCAAGCGCAGAAGATGAAGAGCAGATGTCTTCGGAGGAAGACTGAAACCTACCGGTGGAAAAGTGTCATTGAAAATCTAACTTATGTGTAGAATTTCACCAGTTGTAAATCCGCAAATTTCTTTAAGTGCCTTTAGTACTTCTTAAGCTGACGGCCGCTACATTGGTGTTCAACGTTGATTGTTTAATCCGGAAATCGGGATATTATTAATTCCCTGAAGGTCTAATCGTTTTATACCCGTAAGGACAATGACCAAAAATGTGTAATGTGTTTGAATCGTTTTCGAAGTTTCAATAAACGGATTTCATTCAATATACTGCAGCATCGAGTTGACTGAAATTTCCTAGTAAGAACACCTTTTCACCTGATACATGGTACGCTTTTCTTAAAAGTAAACCGAACAGTCTTTCGTTACGTCACAAAGACGAGCATTTTGAAGAGGAAATTGAAACGGCAACATTTTTACTGTTAAAAGCCTGGTTACCACATTGATGTTCAACGGGTTTATACCTGTTTATAACAAACAGCGTAGAGTAGATACATCTTAATCCCTGCCCTTTCTAGCCATGTTAACAGCTCCTTTTGCTCTGTTGGAGGATTTGGTTAACTATACACGGGACGATAGTTTAATTTTGCTATAACCCTCTGCGATGACTAACGTTAGAGATTACATTGTTTCAATATAACTTTATTACACCATTTGATCAGATAATTTAAAGCAGGGTGTGAAAACTCATAGCAAGAGCACTAGTATAAAAATGTTCATAATTGCTTGCAACCAATAAATGAATCTGCCGGCTTGTACACGTCATCCAAGCACTACTTCATAACATTGACTCCAGACTGAGACACCTGAAAAGTTACGCAAAGACTTAGTTTTTGTTTCATCGTTTTCAATACGAGCAATTTTACTTGAACGTAAAATAATAGGTAAAGGTACGTCTATACTAGCAGTTTTTAAAGACAAGTTTCGGTCATACATACATACAGACTCGATACAGGCATACGGAAAGCTTATTCCGTTCAATCTACACTAGCGATTTTCCGTAAACGTATGCCTGTATGCCTGTGTGTCTGTAAAGCCACGTTCAGACTACAGCCTTTTTGAGCGTTTTACGTACTACGTATAACGTTTTTACGCTCCGAGTTACGTAGCTGGGAACGGAAGAGTGTTCAGACACAACGCTCTACGTAGTACGTAATACGTAAACTCAAAACGTAGTCAAAACGAAGTCAAAACTGAGCGTACGTAAAAATGAGATTGATCTCATTTTTACATAAGTTTTTGGGACGTTCTACGCACTACGTAGCCAAAATCTATTACGCTTGTCTACATTCTTTTGTTTTTTTCAGGTTTTCTCTCCTGTTTATTCATTCTGGGATATGTCAGGTGTAGAATTGTAAATTTAATAATTAATTTTTTAATTTTTATTTTAAAAATAAATATTGGGCCTACTAAAGTTGCCAAAAGAATTCCCCTAACAAATTCAAGTCGCCCCCAAAAAATCACCGATAAAGAAAATCAAAAAGTAAATATTATTTCATGAAATCTTTTGCAACTATTTTGGTTTATTGCTTATTCTATTTTAGGTCTTCAAGAAATTGGTCAGAAGAAG
This sequence comes from Daphnia magna, assembly GCF_020631705.1. Lineage (NCBI taxonomy): Eukaryota > Metazoa > Arthropoda > Branchiopoda > Diplostraca > Daphniidae > Daphnia > Daphnia magna. The sequence goes on from NC_059187.1 coordinate 7,393,683, forward strand.
AACGTTTCGTCCTCAGAACTTTTATCAATAAATATAACAAAGAGCTACAACAGGTACAAAAATCTACAGCAGACGCTAGAATCTCCGCAGAATCTAGCCTACTCTACGTAAATTTGACAGTGTAGTCTGAACAGTCTACGAACACATTTACGTAAATATGGCTCCGTAAAAAACGCAGCGAAATTTACGAAGTACAAACGTAAACTTTTAACGTTATACGTTATACGTAGAAAAGAGCTGTAGTCTGAACGATACTTAAGAAAAAAAGTTTGAAATGATTCAAACTTTTCCCGTAAGTGAGAGTTTCCGTAAGATGAAAAATAAGGTTCAGCCAATGAGAATAAAGTATATATTTTCAAATACTCTTTATTAGTGCAACCACACATGACTGCAACATTGTCTGTTGAAGTTCGTCTGCCACAGTCGTCGTGCGTATTAAAAAACTTGAATTTGAATCAAAAACATGGGCATAGACAACGAAGTGGAAGACCGCTAACGCCTATATCCCTCTGTAGCGATGCGCGTGAGATGCCGCATAGTGGCGCTGAGTCCGCTAAGATAATAATTTTGGGTTTCCCTACTGATCCAATGCTTCACACACCGTAATTTTTAATTAAATCATGCACGGTATCACTTTGGTATGCACATGTAAATTAAGCACAAAAATTCAGCATATCGTGTGAATTATTTCATATTTTTAGTGGTTGGGTAACCTACGTTCATAAAATGTTTTATTTTCCCCCATTTTCCCTATCTCGAAAATTCGAAAAAAAAAATTTTTGTCTCGGGAAATGGGGAAAAATAAAACATTTTATGAAAGTAGGTTACCCAACCACTAAAAATATGAAATAATTCACACGATATGCTGAATTTTTGTGCTTAATTTGCATGTGCATACCAAAGTGATACCGTGCATGATTTAATTAAAAATTACGGTGTGTGAAGCATTGGATCAGTAGGGAAACCCAAAATTATTATCTTAGCGGACTCAGCGCCACTATGCGGCATCTCACGCGCATCGCTACCTACCGTCCTCTCAGCCTTATGGCCCCCTTCGTGGTCTTCCACTTCGTTGTCTATGACATGGGGCCCAAACCATCTCCAAAGAAGAAGAAATCCCCAAAGAAAATAACCGAAAAGTAAATACTTTAATTCTATTTGTTGCTTTTTCTCAGTTTATGTACAATTTTAATATTTTGTAGACTGAAACTAGAAACAAAAGACGTCGAGAGGTTCATTTTGTGTGTTAAAAATCATCCTGTATTGTATAATACTACATTGCACGATTACAAAGTTACAAAAGTTACAAAGTTACAAAAGTTACAAAGTTACAAAAGTTTGCCCTGCCTTCTGCAACGCCCATTTTCCGTATGATGTCTGTAAACCTATATGTGCAGTGTAGATTGCGTTACGGAAAAACTGAAATAGCGTGGCAGTAAGACTGTATGCCGGTAGGCCTGTATGACCGTAACTTGTCTTTAAAAACTGCTAGTATAGACGTACCTTAAAGTAACTACAAGGAAAGATTCAATTCATTAGGCAACTTTTATATGTTTCAAAATTTGTCAAGGGTAATTTTCGAAACGATCGTGCATATACGGTGAATGGTCTTACATAAAAGACTGTAGGTATATTGAAAATGAATAGACTACATGGTGAAAAACTCAACTCATAACTACATAGATGCACATGTTTATAACATGTCCCAGGCCATTCAAATTCCCGGTTGAAGGAAGAGACGATCTTTAGTTTGCTTTAGTAAATAAAACCAAAGAAATTCAAGATAAGCCAAATAACCACACTCGTGTTCCTTTTTGTTGTTGTTGTCGGTTGCTTTAACCCGTGGAATACGGCTAATGATTCCCACATAGGTTAGCTTTGCATTTATGACCACATGCCCGCCCTCCTGCCGATCGCAAGCAAGATGTCGGAGATTCGTCTTTTTTTGGTATGGAGTTTCCTCGTAATTTTTTTCTATGGTTTCGACTCTCGACAAATCGCTTGTTTCTACTCGACGTGTTGCTCATTTTTTTTTTACCGCAATAAAACGCAATAAAACGCTCTAATAAAACGTGCTACTCTCGCCTTGACTTGATGTCTAACTCTTTTCCCGACCGCTAGGTTGCACTGCTATCTCAACGAACTTACGTGCTTTGAAAAGGAGGGAAAGGAGGTATGGTTGGGAGGGAGATAGCGTTCCTTCAGGCTTACTAAATTCAATGTACGTACATTCGTCGCTCAGTGTGAGTAAACGTCAGACGCCTTGGTTTGGATTTCTTGTTTTCGTAAGTCACATTTTTTATAATTCATAATAACTCTGTAAGATTTATCATGCAAAAATCGTATCAAACACATGCAAACCTTAGGTATAGTTCTGCTCGATAACAAATGTACCGAAATATGGTTGTGACTTGTGATACACGGCCATCGGACTTTCCGAGGGTTCTGGCAAAAAACGGTCGCCGTGGCCCAGATTTGAAAGCACATGGCCGGCTCTCGGAGTCGGCAAACTCGCTTATGTGAAACCTCACTATTTTGTTTCGTGTTTTCCTCTTGTCAAATGGATTTATTTCTTTAAATGTCATATAAAGTTAGCATACATTATTGTTTTTTTTTACTAGTTACTCCTAATTCTCGAATTGGTGGTGAAATTTTATCGAAAGCTCGTTTCGAAGAGGTAGGGAGGGGAGATCTAAAGCGTCTAGCGAGGTTCTCATAAAAACATGGCGGGTCGGCGGGCTCATCTTGTCGCCTCATATGAGGCCCCCTCACCAACGACCGCGCGCAGTTAAGCTAACGTCGTAGTTCTTTTAAACTTGTGAAACTAACACGTTTTTTTCTTCGTTGACTATAATCGTGGTTTACCAACAAAATTTTGTGTGTTAACATTAACTGTAAAATGATTTTCTGCGTCTAGTAATTATTTTATTATTTTAAATGTCCTATTTTTTATTTATTATTCTTATGTCAAGCTGAATTAAAAACCTTAGATTATACAGTCATTATTATTTTTTTTAATAATGTTAGATCTAGTGGGTTTCCGTGGCAAACGAAAAAAAAAAGCTAAACACGAAAATCTCATAGATAAAGTTGCGACACCGGCATCTTCAACCATGGCGCGAAAAGTTAAAGGTAGGTTGACACGAATAGTTACCAAATTTCATTTTCCAATAATCATTTGTTTTTTATTTATTTATTTTTTCAGCTTCCAAGAAAATTGAATTGCCCGCGAGTCCCCCTGAAGAACAACCATTTTCTCCGCTGGGTACGTTTACTTTTTTGCTTGTTTTGCGATCGCATTAGAAATCATTGACATTAGTGTATTTTTACAGTTACAGATGAGGATGAGGATGACGAGGACAGAGAAGTAGATGAAGAGGAAGAGAAAGAGGATGACGATGAAGGAGTTGTTGACGAAGAAGACGAAGATGAAGACGCAGACGCAGGTGAAAACGCAGATCAAGATGAAATTGAAGAAGAAAAAAATGGAGCTCCCTTAAGTAAAACTGTGACGTACGTGTTGGAACCTATTTTGAACTAATTGTTTTGTAATCATAGGTTGGCCAAAAATCGACACTTTGGAGCTTTTGGAACGCATTCGGAAAGCTTGTCCAAAAGACGATGTAATGAAATACGACTCTCGCGTAAACCACGTTGATTGGGAAGCCGTAAGTTATTCAGAACAATCTGTTAAAAATGTTATTATTGCCGCATTTTCACAAAATTAAAAAATGTTTGATTTATTTTAGATTAAGTTTGGGGAATATTCTTCTGAACAGTGTAAAACTCGCTGGCTCGATATTCAAGTGAGTAAAAAAAAAGTCGTACAAGCCGTCAGAATCTTTTTTATAAATCAAAATTTTTAGGCTCATCTAAGACACTATCGGCTTCTTAGTGAAGTTTTAACGGATGCTGAGACATGGGTAGATAGGCCTTGGTACAATTTCAACAAAGGAGGAAAGGTATGTATTTATTAGTACAGGAACATTCTTTGAACTCTTAATCAGCAAATTTTATATGATGTTCCAGAATAACCAGAAGCATCCTGATCAGCCGAAGAAACCTCTCACATCCTACATGCTGTTCTACATGGAACAAAAAGATGCAGTTTTGGAGAAACAACCTGGTCTCGGAATGGTATGTGAATTGTGAATTGCATTATTATTTTTCTGAATTTTTTGTTATGGTATACTATGTTGCAGAGGGAACTGACCAAGATCATTGCAAAAATGTATCACGAACTTAATGACCGAAAGAAACAGAAATATTCTGAAATGGCAGAAAAAGAAAAAGAAGCGTACTTGGAAAAAATGAGGAAGTTCACGTAAATTCGACTGTCGTTATAATAATTTTTGATCGCTTTATTTCTATATTATTTTTTAATTCTAGTGAGGCCCATCCTGACTATGTCGTTCCTAAATCAAAGCAAAGCTCTAAGCCCGTTCCACCAAAACTTCCAACGCCATTTAAATTGTTCAGCGATGACAAAATGGCAAAATTATTGGCCCAAGGAATGTCAGTAACTGAGGCAAAGTAAGGCATTGATTTGATTTTTTTTTTTTTTTATTGTAAGTCATTTCAACAAACATCAAAATAAATATATTGCTCCACAGAGAACGTTGCAGAGAAGCCTATAAAGAACTGAAGGATAAGCAAAAATTGAAATGGATTTATCAAGCTCTAGAGCATGAAATCAAATACAACGTATGTCTCGCACGTGTTCCATGGCGTCGTATTTGAAGTATCTTCGTAACAACCATTGATGCTTATTTTGATAGGAGGAGATGGAAAACTTTAAGGCGAAGTACCCAGACGTGGAAGCTTCAGCCAAGAAACTGAGTCTTCTTACCAAAGACGAACTGCAGATTAAACACAAGTAATATTTCTGCTCGGATATTTTGGCAGAAGAAAGCATATTCAAATTTTTCTTTTGTTTTAACATAAGACATGAAGGAAAACCAGATAAGCCACCCAATTCTGGATACAGTTTGTTTTCGAGAAAACTGCTATCAAGTAACGCGCTGAAGCAGTTTGAATCAAAGGAGAGAATGACAGAAATTTCAAGACTATGGAAAGAACTCAGTGATGATGAAAAAGAAGCGTACAACGCTAAAGCCACACAGGTAATTACATTTTAAAAACAAACAAAAAAGAATACATTCATAGGAATGCAATGTTCTTGCAATTATTGCAGTTGAACCACTTGTACAAGATGAAGTTTGCTTCTTATCTTGAGACATTGACACCTGAGCAAAGAAATGCAGAATTAATAAGTTCCGTAAGCAAAAACATGAAAAGAGTTGCTGGTAAAAAAGGAGAAGAAGAGGTAGTAAGGATATGATTTGATTCGACTGACAATTTGTATGAAGTTTTTCTTTCTAATTTCGTATGCGTAGCCGACGGACAAAAAGATTAAAATAAGTCTACCACATGGTTTGGAGCTTTCAGACGCAGAAAGCGATGGCGAAGTTGGTAGTGACGAGGACGACTTTGAACTTCCCCCGAAAGCAGCAATCCAAAAACCTAACTCTTCGCTGCAAATGTTTTGCGATACCAATATGGAGAAGTACACCACCAAACACCCCAAACTGACAAAACAGGAACTCACCAGATTGATGGCCAAAGAATTCGCTAAATTAAGCGAAGAAAAAAAAAAAATTTATGGAAACATGGCTCAGAAGTCAAAAAATGAAATGCCATCATCTGCTAAAAAGGAAGCAAGCACGGCGCCAAAGGCTAAGGCCAAGGCAGCAAAAGCAACACCAAATTCAAAGAAGGCAGCCGCAAAATCAGTCGCCTCTGCAGCCGTTTCGCCATCCAAGGAATCCACGGCAAAGAATGAATTACAAGCTTCCAAGTCACCTTCAAAAATGAAACCATCTTTAAATGCCAATGCAAAATCCTCGGCACAAAAGGAATCTTCAAAGACCCCAAAAGTCCCATTGTGGGCTGCAAATCAAATGTTGTTCAAGACCGAAAAGGCGAAAGAACCACCGAAAGTACCAGAGTAATTATACAACGATATCATGATCAAGTGATTATGTAGTGCCAACTGATTTTCTTTTTTTTTTTTTTCTTCCCCGTACCATTAGAAGCGCTGCTGCTTACTACGCGCTTACTCAACATTCCAAGGGCGAAGATGTTAGCTCGGCTGAAATTGACAATTTGTGGGGGAAGGTGACAGAAAAGCAAAAGACTAAATATATACAGGAACACAAGAAGAAGCTGAAGGAATACGTAGCGAATTTCGAAAAGTTTGTTCGGGTAAGCAATAAACTATTTCAGAATAAAATGTTTTTAATTTATCGAATCTTTTGTAGTTGTTGAACAAAGAGGAACTTATAGCTTACCGGGCGTTCATGAAGAAACGCGAACTGGCTCAGAAGGCGGCCAAAGAAGCTAAAACGGACGAAAGTTCTGACGAAGAATCTGATCCGGGTAGTTCAAATGAGGACGAAGTAAGTGGCGCAAGCACAGAAGATGAAGAGCAGATGTCTTCGGAGGAAGACTGAAACCTACCGGTGGAAAAGTGTCACTGAAAATCTAACTTATGTGTAGAATTTCACCAGTTGTAAATCCGCAAATTTCTTTAAGTGCCTTTAGTACTTCTTAAGCTGACGGCCGCTACATTGGTGTTCAACGTTGATTGTTTAATCCGGAAATCGGGATATTATTAATTCCCTGAAGGTTTAATCGTTTTATACTCGAAAGGGCAATGACCAGAAATGTGTAATGTGTATGAATCGTTTTCGAAGTTTCAATAAACGGATTTCATTCAATATACTGCAGCATCGAGTTGACTGAAATTTCCTAGTAAGAACACCTTTTCACCTGATACATGGTACGTTATTACGTTATACCTGTTTAGAACAAACAGCGTAGAATAGTTACATCTTAATCCCTGCCCTTTCTAGGCATGTTAACAGCTCCTTTTGCTCTGTTGGAGGATTTGGTCAACTATACACGTGACGATAGTTTAATTTTGCTATAACCCTCTGCGATGACTAACGTTAGAGATTACATTGTTTCAATATAACTTTATTACACCATTTGATCAGATAATTTAAAGCAGGGTGTGAAAACTCATAGCAAGAGAACTAGTATGAAAATGTTCATATTTGCTTGCAACCAATAAATGAATCTGCTGGCTTGTACACGTCATCCAAGCACTACTTCATAACATTGGCTCCAGACTGAGCCACCTGAAAAGTTACGCAAAGACTTAGTTTTTGTTTTATCGTTTTCAATACGAGCATTTTTACTTGAACGTAAAATAATAGGTAAGGAGTAAGGGCAGAAGTTCGTGGTTTACGGCTCAGGAGATCCTCGAGTTCTCGCATTCGCAGTACACGAATTACTTCATCGTCGCATTCCAGCCAAACATCCTCTGCCGTGTTACTGTTGTTCACGTTACTGGCCCCGATAGGACTCTCTCTGCCAGAACATTCTTTTTCGGAATATTCCGGAAATAGCTTACGTGGCCTGGGACTGCAGCAGTCAATAGATCTGCGAATATAAAAAGTATAAGCCACAAATAGCAAAAAATTCGAATTGGTTAACAAAAAACCAGCTAGGCTTACTTGCACAAAGTTAGAGGCGTAGCGCCTCCGGAGTTGTTGATCGATTCTGTGTTAAGAGCAGTGCTAGATTTGGGTTTAAAAAATCGCAATATACCTCCCCCGCTATTACTATTGCCAGTACTGCGTTCGGCATTCGGTCTGTTAGTATTCGGTGACAATGAACTAGGCATCGCTTTGGCTCGAGGACATGAAGCATAATCAGCTATAGAGGGGCATACCCTGGTATAAGCTACATAATGCCCTGATGCCATCGTCGCCCCCAAATGCATGATAATAGCATAAAGTTTATAAGAATGTAGGGGTGACTCAGGGATGGCTTGGCAATGTTCGCAGAAGCAGTCCAACTGCATAGGAGTCGGCATATAGTCGTTAACCTTCGACGTGTGAACTGTTGATCTAAACAAGAAACAATTCACTAAATACGGGTTTTAAAACTCGGGATCATCAATTTAAATAAAAATTATAGTAAAATATGAAAGCTAAGATTGGCTGAGATGCAAAGTCGCCGTACCCGAATGACAAAGAGAAGCGTTTGAGCTGAAGCACGAGAAGTCGTGGTAATTTTTCATAATGAACAGAACGGCGGGCTTCATTATAGCGAACGCACTGTTCACACCAGTATTTATTCGTGTCTCGCAAAAAATCCACCTCCATCAATGTAGATGCAAAGAAAGCAGATGGACTCTGCGGAGGTTCGTCCCCTGAATGCGAATCATTGGTGATAGGAACGCAAATGTCCATGAAAGATTCCTTTCTTTCAGTGACATATTCGCACTCCAAGCACGTAGTCCGAAGAACGGTCACACCCTCAAAACTTTCCGAAATAAAATCGCGCGTTTCTGAGGTGGGATTGTTTGTTTCTTCTACCACCACCTTCAATAGATATGGACAAAACTTTAATGCAAAGAATAAAATTTCTTATTCTATGAGATAAGAAAATGTATGAACCTTCGGAAGTTGGTCATGGTCAGTGGCTGAATTTATAGGGCTGTTGGAAAAAGAACTATTGCCAGCTCCACGTTTACCCTTTTTAACATCTTTTTCTTTATCAGCAAACATTTTCTTACTCTTTTTTTTCTTCTCAGAATTTTGTTTTCCTCGTTTAATAACGCTCAAGTCAATGTTGTTTTGCTCAGCATTCAGGCCGGCTTCGGAGTTCTCTTCAAGTGACTTATTTTGTGCTTTGTCGACTAGTTGACAAGCTTCACGTAGATAATCCAATGAACAAACAAGAAGTTCATGGGCATCTTGCTGTTGGTTTCCTTGGAAAAGTGGGTTTACCTCTCGCAAAGCTTGCAAGAACGCATCGGCTTGGAACGGTTCGCTCAAGTCACCTTTTTGTTCGGCATTGTGCAGTGTCTGAAGGAGTTCATGTAAACGCTCAGTCAGCACGAGAGTCTTTTTTTTAGCAGGATTAATTTGAACACTGTTTTCGTCGATGATACTTGGGGCCAAGGAAGACAGGGACTTGGTCCTTAGACCAGGACTGCCAGATGAAAGAAATCCCATTTTTTTCTCATTGCCTCCTAGTGACGAGAGCAATTTTTTATCAGTCAAATCGGTAGCCAAGTGATGCAGCAGGTGTGCAAACCCTGGAGTGAACCTCAGTGTATACAAGACGCTGTTTAAAAAACAGGTGTTGCCAAGGTTAAGCAATGTTGCTACAGGTGGAAGGAAAGGTGGCTTTTCAATTAGAGGTGGCTCTAGTCTTAGAGGTCTTTCGCGTTCGTAAACATCGATCTCTCCATTCATATCCATACGGCTGTATGGCGGAGTTATGAGGCCCATTCCGCTTCCAGTGTAGGACACATGTAAACTCATGGGGTCAAGCAAATTTGGCCGAATATTTTGCATTTTCTGAGATATGTTTTCTTTGCTTGTAGAAGGAAATGGAACTAAAGTGAAAATAGCAAGGGTTAAGAAAAAACTGAACAGCCATTCATGAATAGATACAAAGAACACATGCTAGTTAACATATGAAAATGAGGATATTCTAGAAATTTTATCAACTGGGGTTAACACAATTCCAGTTGTCCTGATATGAGTTTCATGTTAGCAATAACCTCTTTATAAGTAAAGAGATAGCGGTACTGTTAAAATTCTTGTCCTTGCTTTTTACGTCAATAAAGAAAATTATTTGCAGTAATGTATGTTACCTCTCTTGGAATGATTTATGGAACCAAGGAATTTTTGCCCTTTGAGTGATAACCTCAATCTCTTATGTGGTGGGCTCAGATTGGCTGGTGGTTCATCTACAGATAAGGTGTGGTAGCATGGAGAAATGGAGGAATTATCAGTCTCCAGAATGTTTTTGGGACGAACTGTCATTCTGCCTTAAAGAGGAAACCAAGGTTTGGCTGTAGGATTAGCAAACATCATAGAAGTTAAATCACAAGCAATATTTTGGTAGGCGATCTGTCAAATAACTGAATCAAATCGTTTTTTTTTTACGGGACAAAAATAAGCTTTCGAAAATTTATGTCTTACTTGGCTGACTTCATGTGGAATGCCGATAGGAGCGAAGATACAGAAAATACAACACTGAAGAAAATACAAACAAAAGAATAGTTTCAGGAACAATACACCTAAATTTCAAAACCAGCCGTTCTTATTCTTATGTCACTACACAATTTTTTTCACTTGTAAAGAAAGAAATCACTTTTTGCTAATTGAGAATAAGAATCAGACTTCAGAACTGGTATCCTGGGTCGTGTCTGTCACACTCACACGACTATATTCCTTATGTTCAAGCCAATGCTTATAGATCCAGGGCCATCCGCTGGCTACCTAGCAATACTCGCAAGCAAGCCCTACTTAATAAATAGGGCCTACTAAGATTCACTTCACGAAGTGGTTGAGGCGTGGGACGGTACACGGTAGGCAGTGGAAATATCGTGGAAACAACCTGGTCTCAGCCGTCGCGACGGTAGGTTACGACATGTACCTTCCGTCGCGTTGGAACCTACACAGCATTTCTGGCTTTTCCCCCGTGTAAGCGTACAGTACTAACAACATATCAATTATGCTGGAGCACTCTGGCGGTCCAAAACATCAAATACCGGAGGGGCCAGGATAAAATGCGGACGCGGACCGCGGACTGCGGACAGGAGAAACTGCGGACTTTCACCTGCGGACTGGCCCAAAATTTTTTACAGTAGTCCGCAGTTTCTCCACAGGATAGCTGTCCGCAGTCCGCGTATTATACGGGGATACAGCATTCCATATAGACATGTCTAATTGTCTATGCGTTGGTAAGGCAGAAAATTCGTAAGTAAAGTCTTCATTTCATAATAGTATTTAACATTAAAATTTCATAATATATATAGCAGCAAAATTTGACTTGTTTTTACAGGACAAGACAGATCAACCTTATTTTTGTCATGCATTGGCTGTTGTTCGATAACTGTTGCTTTTTAAAAATATGTATGCATGCAACAATTTCAATGAATAAAAATTAAAATGCGCACAGCTCTTAGCAGCTGACTATTTTATTTATTTTTTTCCTATAGGCCAAATCCATTATATTCTATTTTCTTTTATGCACAACTAAGAATTTGAATTAGACAACCGTAGCGCAGTTAAGTCGTCCTTCAGAAGGCGGCAACGTGGTACCAAACTTTGCAAAGAATGGTACCATAAGGAATGTCTTCAAAAAGAACAGCATTATGCCTTTCAGGAGTTTTTAAAAACCCCTTGGAAATACCCCAAATCCTTTTACGTTTATTACATGTTTTATTTGCATTATTGTACCAAGAGTTTACCGAGTTAAGAAGTAACCATGTTATATAAACTGTCCTTTACTTTCATATTTTGAATAATGCATATGTTGATTTTTAAATACTATTTTTAGTTTGAAATTTAATATCAGATATGGGCATGGAGTCCGCAGATACCAGTCCGCAGTTTATCCTGTCCGGTCCGCACTTTCAATCGCTCCATGTACGAAACGGTCCGCATTTTATCCCTAAGTCCACGAAAAATCTGTCAAAAAATTTTGGGCCAGTCCGCAGGTGAAAGTCCGCAGTTTCTCCTGTCCGCAGTCCGCGGTCCGCGTCCGCATTTTATCCTGGCCCAATACCGGAGGGTACTGGCGAATTCGTGCGGAACAGCCGCAACGCCATCTCTGGTGTTTAGCATGCGTAGCTCAAAGGGGTTTTGCAGGCGGTACTACTCCTGGTATACTTCATGGCGATAGCAAAAAGCTTTAACTAGTCTTTAACTTTTCGAAATAGCATAGGAAAATAACAATAGCCGAGGGATTGATCATGAAGTTGGGTTAAAAGATTGGGATGACTGATAACATGCTGGTAAGGGGACGAAAAATGGAACTAAATAATTGCCATAATAAATTAATAAGACAGAGAGAGTTGAATCATTTTTCCCGAAAAACCTTTCTCGTACTCCTAACTTTTGAATTTATACCAAAAAATTGTGGCCTATTCCAGTTTTCGAAAGATGGACCTTGGCATTCTGAATAACTTAAGGATGGATAATATCAGTTACTGGTATTACTATTACATATATAGTATAATCCCTCATTCTCAGACTAAAGATTTATTGCAGTTAACCAGTTTTATGCCCTTGGTACTTTACCAGAACAGCTGAAGGCTATTGAAGTAAAAGAATTTCATGGAATGATAGCTTCAGGGAGTAAGCTTATGAATAATTCCATCAAAACATATTGACGGCAACATTAGGTTTTCTGTACACGATTTATAAAAGCTATTTGACTCCATTTTCAGGTCAAATGTTTCGGGTGATATTAAGAAGTCTTCGGAGAAACAGAATTGGTTTTGTTAACTAGAAGGAAGTTGTGATCGGGATCCAAGAGTGATAGAACTCCACCCACGAGATGTAGTGAACCAGTGACTAGTACATCTAGCTGCAGAACATATAAGAAAATACAAAATACCAAAATACAATTTCTGCCTGTTTAGCAAAATTGGATCTTACCCCGTCAGTTTCATTGTCGACTAATTTATCATTGACATAATTAAGGGCTGTGTTTATCGTGGGTAAAGCCACAACCATTTGCTTCTGCGACGATGTACCATTGAATCGAAAACCATTTTCGAGCCACGCATCACTGTTAACATTACTCCTGCGGACTGTTATTAAAAAAAAAAATACGTAAAAAACCGTAGTTATCAAAAATTATACCACAGAATTATGTCTAACCTTGTTGATCTTTAGTCACCATAAGATTCAGTAAATCTACGCAAAGGAGATGAACAACATCAATGCAGAGAAAAAGTGGCAATGAAGAAGCAGCGTACTGACCTTTAGATGCTGATTCATTAGCTGTGCCAATAATGTTTGAACAGAATATTGCGACGTCGAACTGGCAGCGTTTTAAAGGTGCAAGTAGCAAACTGGCATTTCGATCACCTGTTGTATTGAATATCAACACTCTCTTTTGTCTACTTAGAAAGCATTAGATATGCAGGAATAACTAACTGAAAAGGCTGAAAAGGCACACTACCTTCGTTTCGATGAAGCGGATGCATGTAAAAACCACTCAACACAAGCCTCAATGCTCTCTGGTGTATGCGCACCGTCGATATAAAAAGTTGCAGTCTTCAGACGAAGAATTTGAGAGCGACCCGGCCAGAAAGTTTGAGCTAATCCCAGAGCATCAGGTAAATGGATTTGAAATGGTAAAGCACTGACTGGAAAGATGCACTTATCTTGCTCAGCGGACACACTTTCAATTTTAGGGTTTAAAAATGCACGGCTCAACTGCAGGGCCAAAGAGGCATTTTTCCATTGGACCTTTCCAGACAAACCTAATTTGATTTGGTAAGGAGCCCAATGATATTCATCAAGTGAAGGTACAATATACAAAGGACACTGTGAAGAGTTAAAAGTAGAAACATCTTGGCTTTGAGGGATAAAAACAAATTATGAAATATAATACCTTGATATCTAATGCTTTCTCAGCTAGTATGTTCAAGCTTTCTCCAGGTTGATCACTGACAGTATATGTGGGCACTAATGGCTTCATAATTCCTGCTTTATGAAAAGCTATCTTTTCTACAGTATTACCTAGCAAGCTAACATGGTCCAGTCCCAGTGAAGTGATGCCCACAACCACTGGTTTCCTAAGATAATTGGATATAGCCAGGTTATTGAACATTTTTCTGCAAACTTGTTTACCTTATGACATTTGTACAATCATAAAGTCCACCTATGCCTACTTCAAAAATAGCTACTTCAACTTTCTCATTCAAAAAAACATAAAATGCCATAATGGTCATAAACTTGAAGTAAGCTGGCATATCATGTTCATCATCCTGTGGTGAATGTTATACCTATAAGTTCTTAAACTATTGCTCTTTATTTAAGAATTAGAGTACCATATAATTTTTTAATGGATTGTAGACTTCCCAGAAGTATCTAGCAAATTCCTCTTTGCTCAGTGGTTTTCCATTTATTCTTATTCTTTCACGCACCTCAATTAGATGAGGTGATGAATAAAATCCTGTTTTTAAGCCATGGTAACGAAGTATTGATTCACAAAATGCACATGTTGATCCTTTGCCCTTAAACATAAAAAAAACAAACAGAGTCAGCATGTTACTCACAATCACAATTTAATATTCATCCACCTTAGTACCAGAAACATGGATTATTTTGAGTTGTTGATCTATTTTGTCAAGTGGTATTCCTAGGCGATTAAGGTACTTTTCAGTGAAGGGGACATTTGTGATTGCTTGCCTATCTTTCTGTAGCCGAGCTTTTTCGAGAACAGACGCATTAGACTGCAGGGAGTTTAGAGTTTCTACAGCAGCCTGTTTAATATGTAAAATTGAGCGAAATCAATACGCGAAAAACAGTAACAACGATCCACAACCTACCTCGTAATTATTTTCCTTGTAACAAGAGAATGTTTTAAGATCCGCATATTCCATAACTAGAAACTTTGTCTTGCTTAATAGTTTTAAGGCATGCGAAAAAGAGAAGTTTAATCTCTTAACCGAATAAGTAAACAAGACATGCATGGTTATTGTTGAACGTTGCCAGAAAAGACAAATTAAAACGTGCGAAAATCAACTTGATATGTAAGTAGGGCTCGGCCCCGCGACGATCGGGTACGATTTTGGCCGAACCGCGCGGTTCCTTTTTTTAAAAAGGCCAAACCGGTGCGGTTCGGTTTATCAATTTTTGGGAACCGATCGCACCGCGGTTTCCGCGGTTTGTTGAGTCACACCGCGGTTCTTACGGGTCACACCGCGGTTTTAGGAAAAACGGTTTTAGGAATATTCTATTTGCGTATCGCTATTTCTTTTGGTTTCGAGATGCACGACAACGCCCACTTCCCCTCTTGCGTCTAGACGATTATTAGCCGTTCAGCGTAACAGCTCGCCATAATCAAACAGCCAGCAGTATAAAGCAAGTTTTAGGTCCATACGGCAGACTTTAAATTTATGCATTTATTTTTTAATATACGCGTTAGAATTAGCTCATTTCTAGTCCATACTTCAATGACTTCCAATGACCCCTTAACAACAAATCTATAATTAGTTGTCAAGTGCCATATGAATAATGTGACATAAAAAATAATGTTCATGGCTTTTGGCTCTATGATCAAGTTAATGAGTGTAAAAAACAAACAAACAGATGTTCTACATCATATTTAAGGAAACATTAAATTTTCCATGCAGTAATGCCAAAATGAATGAGTCCGCGCATCGTTTATTATCCGTCACACGGATGTAGGAGTGGGATGCGCAGTGAAAACAAGATCATCTTTTAAATCCAAAATAAAATATTTCCCTCAACTTATAGTAATTTCAAATCATTTGAAAAATGTTTGTTAAAACATAAACTTTAATTAAAACCAATTACAAAAGGATTTAACTCGAAAATATTTTTCAAACTTGAAGTTAACGAGGAATTTGAAGGGCCGCTACCAGCCGTCAACGTGCTTCAATAAATAAAGCCCAAACCGATATTCCCAATTAATCCAACAGAGTTTCAGAATCTTCCATATTCATTATCAATCCCCAATTGATCTTGAATATTCTTCATCGAACTCAATCAAATCTCAAACTTCCCAAACTTTAAAAATTGAATATTTTTCCAAGTACTTTGCTTTCCTCCACTGGATGATGTATCTCCTAGATCTTCTCCGCGTCATTACAAGGACAGAACCCAGAACGGAGTCTACCGACACCGAGGCTGTTGACGTGTCCGAGGAGAACACGGAACCAACGCCGGTGGTAACCCAGAACGTTGACGCATCCCAACAAACGGACGACGCGTTTGAAACCCAGATTCAAAAGGCCCGCGAAGAAGAACTGATGAAAGAGATTTCTGATTTAAAAGACCAACTTCAAACGGCGCACCGTGTTAGCGGTGTATCGAGACAAAAGGCCGACAAACTCGCGTGGGATCTTGGCATCTTTGAATCAAAATACCATCTGGAGATTGCGGAGCTAACGAGGAAAAGGTCAGATGAAATCATCCGCAAGGAGATTGAAACCATGAAATTTCAAGACGAATACGACAATCGAATCGTTGACTTGGAACTGACCAACACCCAACAGATGCAACGTATTCTAGAATTGGAGATGGAACAAACTAGTCGTCGACAGCAGCGCGATCCTGTGTGTGACAAGCGATCTGGCGAGCTCGAAGCTTCTGTTGCGAAAATCGAGAGCGTTCAACAACATCTTTCTTCCATAGACGTTGTCACAGAGCACGCAAAATGGACTATAAACTACGTCCTGGAACAGGTTAAGGTAGAAATCCCTTCTGCGGCTAGCGAGAGTTCACAACCCGACGATGAGAAGGAACGAATGATCGAAGACACGCAAACCATCAAGTGCGAAATGGAAACAGTCAAGTTAGAACTGGAGGACGCGAAGGAGCGACTGATCAAAGACACTCAAACCATCAAGTGCGAAATGGAGTCTGTCAAGGTAGAACTCGTGAATGCGAAGGAAACCATTGCCGAGTTGGAACAATGTCAGAACCGTTTGATCACTGCTGAGTCGCAAATGAAGACGATCACTGAAGGCAAAGACGCCCTTTTGGCTTTGAAAGACGCGGAATTGAAACAATTGCGAAAATCGGCCAAACAGGTTCAGCGTAAATCTGAAGTGAAGACCCGAGATGTTGGATGCGACACGGAGGACCTTCCTCAGCCCGTGAAGGCCAAAGGAATAGATGTTGGATGCTGCACGGACGATTTCCCTCAACTTGTGAAGCCTAAAAGTCGAGACGTTTCGTGCGACACTGATGATCTTCCATCACTTCCTGAGGCTGGAAAAAAAGACGTTGGATGTGGCATCGATGACCTTGCACCCCTTGCCGCTGCCAAAGAAATCCAAGGAGCGTCTGCCGATGAAGGGAAACAATCAGTCGATGAAAGTGAGAGACTTACAGAATTTCGGGAGGTTTCGTCTAGAAAGAAAAAGGCCAAACTTCAGGCTGAAGCAGCAGCTAAAAAGGAGGAACGTGCACCCGAAAAGGACAAGACTCCAGCGGAGTTGGTATCGATTTACGAAACTGTGATGGACGTTATTTCTCCATCACAATTTCCTCCGCTGTCCGGCAAAAGGCCCCCAGGTCAACCTGCCGCTGATGTCAGACCTGCCCGACAACCTGCCGCTGATGTCAGACGTGCACGAAAACCTGCCGCTGATGTCAGACCTGCACGACAACCTGCTGCTGATGTACAGCCACCAGTTGTTTTCCAGTCAGCTGATTACAGATATAAACAAAAGCCGATCGAAGGTTACACAGTCAACCTATCCGAAGGCCGAACATCGGTTCATCCGCCAGCTCGACCCCAAGCGAAGGCTGCACCAACTGCTGCGTCAAATGTCGCTCCTGAGAAGGAGAAGGCTGCCACAGCTAAACCAGCTGCCAGTTTCGCTATTGTTTCTGGAGAAATTCCACAATTGCAAAGTGCGGATAAATTGGTACTCTTGGACATTCATTACAGAAACTACGGTCGTATTGTGGGACGAGGAGGTAAAAATGTCAGACGCCTGGAGGAGACTCACGGAGTCATGATGACCTTAGTCCAAAACCAAAATGCTCTCCAATTTTACAACTTGAAAATATCAGGAGGGAGTCCCGCAAAACGTCGAGCTGCCGCACAAGAAGTTATCGAAGGTCTGCCGGTGACGATCGAGTGTTCTAACGTCGACTTAAGGCAACTCCGTCATCTAAAAATGCGAAGTTCCGAGACTGAATTCTTCGTCTCCGTCAGACGCCCGATGTCACGTGATGTGAAACTACAACTCTCAGGCCGAATAAACGACTGCCGAAAAGCTTTCGACCTTCTCGTTAACGGGAGAGATCCGCGGCCATCCCCCAAATAAATCCCGCATATCTCACATTTTTGACCCTCCACATGCAGTTAATGTATGACTTTCAAAAACAAAACAAATGTGTTCATTTTTTTTAACTACCCGTTTGAAGTGCAAATCTACCTGAGCTGATCGTATGGAATGGATGAAAAGTCGTTTAACGTTTGGGCTTGAAGCTTTGGGAGTATCTTGTTTCGATGTGATGATGGAAGCGTTCATGGAGTTGCAGCTTTATGTATTCCATGAATGCCTAAATCATCACTGAGTTACGAGGTGATTCCTGGGCTGGGCTCTTACGTAAACGACATGACATCCACGACATTCGGTCAGTTTCAGTATGGATTTGTTCTTCAAACGGTAGTTGGGGTGACTCATTTAGATTTATTCTCTGACTTTTTCTTGTTTTATGAGATCAAAAAATAAAAATTTTCTTTGAACTAATTCAGATAGATGGCGGCAAAAGTCGTTTACGTGCTGAGGTTGAAGCTTGGGAGTATCTTGTGTATTTATCACTGAATAGACAAGATGACTTCTGGTTAAGCCTCCATGTGAACGTCTAATGTCCTTGATATTTGGTTAGTTTGGGGATGCTGAACAAAAACAAAAACTGTTGTCTGTTTTTATTGTTATTACTATATTGATTCTCGGTGTTTTCTATTTCATCAATGGTGAAGAACATAGAGCACGTACAGGAAATTAGGGACAATCTGGCCGTCTATCAATTCCATGTGAGGAATATGGGGGAGGAGTTTGACTCTTACACAACACTAACGTTCAGTTGCAAACCGCTAGATGTCGCAAGCAGCTAGACACTTCCAGTAAATCTTTACCTCCTTTGATTTTCAATAGCAAATATACAAACCAAGTCTCTTACGCAATTATTGATTGAGAAAAGTCCTAAACGGAAGCTTTTCAATAGCTTTTCAATTTCAAGTTAGAATATAGAGATTGGAAATATTTTACATTGATCCACCATCACTTTGACTTTAAAACATTTTATTTCGTCCATGGCCGAATTGAAAACATTATCCCCGGCCTTTGATAAAACATAAACGAATGCCTAGAGGAGGAAGAAGCACATACTTAATGTGCAGGGGGAAATTTCATTACAGCTTTTAGACGGGCGCTGCACGTTGCAAATCTGGCGAGAAAAAAACAAAGGCCAAACCGGTGCGGATCGGTTTATCAATTTTTGGGAACCGATCGCACCGCGGTTTCCACGGTTTTACCGCGGTTTGTTGGGCCATACCGCGGTTCTTACGGGTCACACCGCGGTTTTAGACAGTTTACACAAGTTTACACAACAAGTTTTACACAGTTTACACAACAGTATAAGTCGTAAATTATGTGAAAAACCAGTTGTATTTTTGCCTACATCATTACAACAATTTTCTGAATCATCATTCGTCAATGTTTTCAATATCGAATTCATTCAGATTGTGGGAACGTGAATCAATTTAGTTGATCAAACCGGCTTTAAACCATGAGCGCAAGCAGATGAGGGCTTCAACAGTCTCGGGATTAAGGCTCATCCTAGCAATTCCAAAACAATCTTTTCCAGTGCTGAACGTTCTCTCACTGCCTGCACTAGTGGCTGGAATACTTAACATATCTCTAGCCATGTTTGATAATTTAGGCCATTACAGCAATGCCTGACAGCCTGACCTGACTCAATTAAGTCAATTAGTCAAAGTTCGAAGTTCAACTCAGGTCCCACCTAGCAACCATTGGCGCCACTTTACACTCAACGCGATTTGATTGGTTGATTTGAAATTTCCGCCAAATTTTCAAAAAAATTTCAAAATGGCGGCGGTTCGCACCGGTTTGACCGAATTTCAAACCGAGAACCGCACCGAAGTCAAAAACAGCTAAACCGAACCGACGGTTTGGTGATTTTTGGCCGGCAAACCGCGGTTCGCCTCGATCGAAAACGATCGGGGCCGAGCCCTACATAGAACCCTACATACTGTCGTTTGTCTTTTTCATCAAGTCCCTGTGCATAGTTACTTAATTCACATATTGTTATAGAGGCAATTCACATCGCGGTTTCGCGTGTCAATTGTTTCGATGTCCGCCATTTTCTCTGGTTGTTTATGTCATGTTTTGCGTTGTCTGTATTGGCTGAAAGAGTTATTTCCCAATACAAAGTGGATTTTGTGAATCAGTGTTTAATTTTTTTCAATTTTTTTTGTGTCAGTTAATTGCTAGGTATCTTAGTTAGTATGAGTAGCAATTTCTGTTTCCAGATCACATTTCTTGTATTTAAAAAAAAATCTTTTCTGTAGGGCTGTCATGGGTTTTCAATATTGTTGTGCCCCGGGTTGCAAAAACAAATAACATTAGAGTTTGTAATGCACACTTTGTGTGATTTTGATATCGGTGCAGCACCGATTATAGCACCGTTCCGCACCGAAAAAAGAAATCCCCACACCGAACTTCTCCGATTCATTTAAATCGGGGAAGCTTAGTGACGTCCCCGATTAGAATGTTATCGGGACCGAGCCCTAGTCGCCGGGGCGAACATTACCGTCTTTCATGGGTGCCAGAGTCATAGAACCCTGGTTGGTTCACGACATGGGGGGAATCGTCTGTCGTTGTGTCTAATTTCGGAAATAGCAGTCAGAGCCTCCAGCGGGTGTGTGATGTATGCACCAATCAGGAAACATGTTTGAAAACTTCAACAGCCAATCACAACAGTGATAAGGGAAACGCTGGAGCAGACGACACCAGAAAAATTCAAGCTTGAAAAGAAACACCGACAATGACCGTTGAATGACTCAGTTTTTCTCGATAGATGACTCT
Source organism: Daphnia magna (assembly GCF_020631705.1). Taxonomy (NCBI): domain Eukaryota; kingdom Metazoa; phylum Arthropoda; class Branchiopoda; order Diplostraca; family Daphniidae; genus Daphnia; species Daphnia magna. The sequence goes on from NC_059187.1 coordinate 7,414,387, forward strand.
GATTCTAGTTTCCACCACTGTGCCCCGCAGGCTGGTCGCGAGGGAATATGTACTAAGTAGTACATATCCGCGCCTACAGTTTTTCTTATGGCCAAAGTGGCCACCGTCGCCACCAGGGCTTTGATTTGGTCATGTTAGGGTGCGTTTTATCGTCAACCTGTAGTTGAGCTGCTCAATAAGTCGCTTCTAAGTCGGAAAGTTATAATTTTTACGGGAATCGAAAGATCTCGTTGAGCTCTTTCGATTTCTGTAAAATTTAATGCGAAAAATATGAATGGAAAAAATTTCGAACAAGAATTTTATTTTCCGTTTTTTCGGTTAGGTCCAGTTATAGTCTAGATCGAAAAACCGAAAAAGTTTTTCATGTTCAAAGATTTTTTTCCTTATAAATACTCGATATTCAATTTTACAGAAATCGAAAGAGCTCAACCAGATCTTTCGATTCCCGTAAAAATAAAACCTTTCTGACTTAAATTGTAGGAGTTATTAACTATTAAATTTTTTACATTATTAGAGGGGGGGGGGAGACAAGCTTACACACCGAGACTTTGGGCTGTTCGTTTGCCCATTTAACACTAATAAACATAGTAAATATTTATATTTTCGTGATCCTTGTTTCACGAAGAATGCTTTGATGCGAAAAAAAGATTTTATAACGTGTTTTTTATGTTTAATTTGTAAATGTCTATTGACCAATCCTCGACGAGCATGACGGCGGCCATTTTTTACGCGGTTTTTACAAAGGTATGTGAAACTTAGGGCTAGGTTATCTTTTAATTAATCTTTTTAATTAATTTATCAATCAACCATTTATACAAGGAAATAAAATTTACGTTATATTCATTGATTTAGTTCTCATAAACAGAATTTGGAGTTATTAAAATTAAAATTAATAATAAATCGATTCGAAGCCGAAAGCATCGACTAGTCTATAGAGCAGTAAAACATCCTGCGTTGCGCGTTTTCTACAAATGCGAAAATCTCATTTGTGTCCAAGTTGGTCTGCTGCGGCTGCAGCGTCTTATGGAGAAACCATCTTCTTCACGTTAAAAATTAAGTTTTTATAACTATAATTTAGATTTCCCCCTTTTCTTCCTAGCAGTGGGTACCCTATTCATCTTTTCATTTCCCAATATTTTTTTCTAGCTCCAGTTCTATCTACTTTATTTTTATTTTATTTTTGTTTGTAAGTTGCTCGTCTCTTTTAGCCGAAGAATTTCGTTTGCTGCCAGAAATTCGTCTGCTACAAGGGGATGAACAACAAACCATTCACAAACACAACATGGTCGCGCACTATCTCGTCTATGCTTTGCGACGAATCGCGCAGTCACTTTTTCTACTGAGGAAAGTCGACTCTTATCGACTGTCTATAAGAGTCGACTTCTCCATTAGAGTGTGCCTTTTTGAATGCTAGGTTGAATTTTTGCTTTTTCTACTGAGGACAAGTCGACTCTTATCGACTGTCTATAAGAGTCGACTTCTCCATTAGAGTGTGCCTTTTTGAATGCTAGGTTGAATTTTTGCTTTTTCTACTGAGGACAAGTCGACTCTTATCGACTGTCTATAAGAGTCGACTTCTCCATTAGAGTGTGCCTTTTTGAATGCTAGGTTGAATTTTTGCTTTTTCTACTGAGGACAAGTCGACTCTTATCGACTAGTCTATAAGAGTCTACTTGTCCATTAGAGTGCGCCTTTTTTAATGCTAGCTTGTATTTTTGTACTGATTATTGTATTTACTTGTTTGAATGTAGGGTTTGAATGTAAAACGTTTGCAGAATAAATATATTTTAAATTCTCGTGTGTATTTTTTATGAACGGTTGATTTTAAAGGTAAATTTAATAAAGGTGATACTCTCACTTGGTGCTGGACTAGTGATGCTTAGGATACATTACAAAAGTGGTACAGGAATATACATAACTGAAGCTTTATTTAATTAAAACGTAAACAGCATTTGTTAATATATATTTAGATCTAATTTAATCTAGATTGTGCGAAAAGTTGCTCGCTAACCAATGGACAAAGTGGTAATCGACTCTTATTGACTAGTTGATGCTTATAGAGTAGTCGATGCTTATGGACTAGTCGATGCTTATGGACTAGTCGATGCTTATGGACTAGTTTGTATTCTGTTAATTGTTTATAATTATTATATCAAACTTTTTAACTACGGAAATACGGAATATTTTTTAAATAATCTTTGGTAATTTTATAAATTGATGTTAATTTATTAATTCTGGAACAACTCCTTTCCGTTGCTCTTGGCAAAAACCATTGACGGACCTTGAACTTTGGCAACTCGGCAACTCTGCATCGATCATCAAGAATTCAAGAGTAATAAAAATATTACAAACTCATTAGAGAGATAATAAAAAATCGCTTAAAGTATTTCCGAATCATAATGGAAGATGAAAATGCTGATGATGAAATAGCCTCAAATGAAAGAAACCTGAATAAAAAATTAATTAAAAGAGGATTTCAACAACCAGAAATCAGTCGGTACATTAAAGATGTTTCTTCTGCCAATTACAACACCAACAAGCACCGAATGATTCGAATCATGTTTATTGTAATGAAATTAAAGCTGGAACATAATTTACATAATACGAAATAATCTACTTTAAAAAACTAGGCTAACCAGCTTGCCAGAGACGCCGGTGTTGAATTACTCATTTTTGGGTATTTCCCAAATGTTACTGTGGGAAGTTGTGCAGCATGGGCATTTGGTGAAGAGACTAAAAATATTGTTACGAAACCAACAGCCAAATCATTTCTTAAACATTGGGAGAATGTTTTTCATTAAAAGAAGCTATATTGTGACAAATTTGTTATTTAATTATAGTGAGATAATAGAATTTTTCTCCTAGATATACGTCAAAATCCAGCCAAGGCCAATGTTGATGTTGACAATGAAGAACCACAAACTGAAAATGTTGACAATGAAGAACCACAAACTGAAAATGTTGAAAATGAAGAACGACAAGGTGAAAATGTTGATGTTGACAATGAAGATGATCCACAAACTGAAAATGTTGAAAATGAAGAACGAGAAGCTGAAAATGAAGAACCACAAACTGAAAATGTTGAGTTAAACAAAGAAAAAGAAGTTGTCGTTGTTCAAGTATCACTCAACGAAACAGACACAGCGGAAGTCAACAAGAACACCAAAACCGAAATTTTTAAACTGAGACGACTTAAAATTTGTACAATCAATTATTGTACACTGAAATAAAGAAAATTTCACCAATTTCGAGTATTTTTTCCATTGCATTTTATTCATTTGAGCATAAGGGATGGGTTGTAATTAATAAAGGTCGCGATTCTGGTTAGTTCGATACTACCGAAAAACTGTTATGGCGTATCTTATAATGGGAGGCGTTATAAAACCATAAAAGTCTCTAAAAAAATACTCTACCTATGGCTTGTATTAGTTTTCATCAAATCGTGGTCTAATGGTGGAGCCGACAGGCTTTTCAACTACGGTGTTCGTAGTTTGGTTCCCGGCATAGTCAAATTTCCTATTTTACTCAAATGCTGTCGATTATCGACGATGTTAACGTCGGCTTCGAATCAATATATTATTAATTTTCATTTTATTAACTCCAAATTATGTTTATGAGAACTAAATCAATGAAATATAACGCCGCTATAACGTACAATTTATTTCCTTGTATAAATAGTTGATTGATAAATTAATTACAAAGATTTATTAAAAGATAACCTAGCCCTAAGTTTATTATCTCTTTGTAAAACCGCGTAAAAAAATGGCCGTCGCCATGCTCGTCGAGGATTGGTCAATAGACATTTACAAATTAAACATTTAAAAACATGTTATAAAATCCATTTCTTTGCATCAAAGCATTCTTCGTGACACAAGGATCACGAAAATATAAATATTTACTATGTTTATTAGTGTTAAATGGGCAAACGAAGAGCCCAAAGTCTCGGTGTGTAAGCTTGTCTCCCCCCTCTAATAATGTAAAAATTTTAATCATCAATAACTGCTACAATTGAAGTCGGAAAGTTTTTATTTTTACGGGAATCGAAAGATCTCGTTGAGCTCTTTCGATTTCTGTAAAATTTAATATCGAATATTTATAAGGAAAAAAATCTTTGAACATGAAAAACTTTTTCGGTTTTTTCGATCTAGACTATAACTGGATCTAACCGAAAAGACGGAAAATAAAATTCTTGTTCGAAACTTTTTCCATTCATATTTTTCGTATTAAATTTTACAGAAATCGAAAGAGCTCAACGAGATCTTTCGATTCCCGTAAAAATAAAAACTTTCCGACTTCAATTGTAGCAGTTATTGATGATTAAAATTTTTACATTATTAGAGGGGGGAGACAAGCTTACACACCGAGACTTTGGGCTCTTCGTTTGCCCATTTAACACTAATAAACATAGTAAATATTTATATTTTCGTGATCCTTGTGTCACGAAGAATGCTTTGATGCAAAGAAATGGATTTTATAACATGTTTTTAAATGTTTAATTTGTAAATGTCTATTGACCAATCCTCGACGAGCATGGCGACGGCCATTTTTTTACGCGGTTTTACAAAGAGATAATAAACTTAGGGCTAGGTTATCTTTTAATAAATCTTTGTAATTAATTTATCAATCAACTATTTATACAAGGAAATAAATTGTACGTTATAGCGGCGTTATATTTCATTGATTTAGTTCTCATAAACATAATTTGGAGTTAATAAAATGAAAATTAATAATATATTGATTCGAAGCCGACGTTAACATCGTCGATAATCGACAGCATTTGAGTAAAATAGGAAATTTGACTATGCCGGGAACCAAACTACGAACACCGTAGTTGAAAGCCTGTCGGCTCCACCATTAGACCACGATTTGATGAAAAACTAATACAAGCCATAGGTAGAGTATTTTTTTAGAGACTTTTATGGTTTTATAACGCCTCCCATTATAAGATACGCCATAACAGTTTTTCGGTAGTATCGAACTAACCAGAATCGCGACCTTTATTAATTACAACCCATCCCTTATGCTCAAATGAATAAAATGCAATGGAAAAAATACTCGAAATTGGTGAAATTTTCTTTATTTCAGTGTACAATAATTGATTGTACAAATTTTAAGTCGTCTCAGTTTAAAAATTTCGGTTTTGGTGTTCTTGTTGACTTCCGCTGTGTCTGTTTCGTTGAGTGATACTTGAACAACGACAACTTCTTTTTCTTTGTTTAACTCAACATTTTCAGTTTGTGGTTCTTCATTTTCAGCTTCTCGTTCTTCATTTTCAACATTTTCAGTTTGTGGATCATCTTCATTGTCAACATCAACATTTTCACCTTGTCGTTCTTCATTTTCAACATTTTCAGTTTGTGGTTCTTCATTGTCAACATTTTCAGTTTGTGGTTCTTCATTGTCAACATCAACATTGGCCTTGGCTGGATTTTGACGTATATCTAGGAGAAAAATTCTATTATCTCACTATAATTAAATAACAAATTTGTCACAATATAGCTTCTTTTAATGAAAAAACATTCTCCCAATGTTTAAGAAATGATTTGGCTGTTGGTTTCGTAACAATATTTTTAGTCTCTTCACCAAATGCCCATGCTGCACAACTTCCCACAGTAACATTTGGGAAATACCCAAAAATGAGTAATTCAACACCGGCGTCTCTGGCAAGCTGGTTAGCCTAGTTTTTTAAAGTAGATTATTTCGTATTATGTAAATTATGTTCCAGCTTTAATTTCATTACAATAAACATGATTCGAATCATTCGGTGCTTGTTGGTGTTGTAATTGGCAGAAGAAACATCTTTAATGTACCGACTGATTTCTGGTTGTTGAAATCCTCTTTTAATTAATTTTTTATTCAGGTTTCTTTCATTTGAGGCTATTTCATCATCAGCATTTTCATCTTCCATTATGATTCGGAAATACTTTAAGCGATTTTTTATTATCTCTCTAATGAGTTTGTAATATTTTTATTACTCTTGAATTCTTGATGATCGATGCAGAGTTGCCGAGTTGCCAAAGTTCAAGGTCCGTCAATGGTTTTTGCCAAGAGCAACGGAAAGGAGTTGTTCCAGAATTAATAAATTAACATCAATTTATAAAATTACCAAAGATTATTTAAAAAATATTCCGTATTTCCGTAGTTAAAAAGTTTGATATAATAATTATAAACAATTAACAGAATACAAACTAGTCCATAAGCATCGACTAGTCCATAAGCATCGACTAGTCCATAAGCATCGACTACTCCATAAGCATCGACTACTCTATAAGCATCAACTAGTCAATAAGAGTCGATTACCACTTTGTCCATTGGTTAGCGAGCAACTTTTCGCACAATCTAGATTAAATTAGATCTAAATATATATTAACAAATGCTGTTTACGTTTTAATTAAATAAAGCTTCAGTTATGTATATTCCTGTACCACTTTTGTAATGTATCCTAAGCATCACTAGTCCAGCACCAAGTGAGAGTATCACCTTTATTAAATTTACCTTTAAAATCAACCGTTCATAAAAAATACACACGAGAATTTAAAATATATTTGTTCTGCAAACGTTTTACATTCAAACCCTACATTCAAACAAGTAAATACAATAATCAGTACAAAAATACAAGCTAGCATTAAAAAAGGCACACTCTAATGGAGAAGTCGACTCTTATAGACAGTCGATAAGAGTCGACTTGTCCTCAGTAGAAAAAGCAAAAATTCAACCTAGCATTCAAAAAGGCACACTCTAATGGAGAAGTCGACTCTTATAGACAGTCGATAAGAGTCGACTTGTCCTCAGTAGAAAAAGCAAAAATTCAACCTAGCATTCAAAAAGGCACACTCTAATGGAGAAGTCGACTCTTATAGACAGTCGATAAGAGTCGACTTGTCCTCAGTAGAAAAAGCAAAAATTCAACCTAGCATTCAAAAAGGCACACTCTAATGGAGAAGTCGACTCTTATAGACAGTCGATAAGAGTCGACTTGTCCTCAGTAGAAAAAGCAAAAATTCAACCTAGCATTCAAAAAGGCACACTCTAATGGAGAAGTCGACTCTTATAGACAGTCGATAAGAGTCGACTTTCCTCAGTAGAAAAAGTGGCTGCGCGATTCGTCGCAAAGCATAGACGAGATAGTGCGCGACCAGCCTGCACAAACAATAGCTAAATAAAAATAAACCAGGGTCAAGTTTTCGGGATTTCTGAAAAAACTCCCGCATGCTTCATCTGATTTGAACGAAATTAGTCACGCTAGGTTCGTTGTTGACGAATTCGGCTGTGGTGTGCAAAAGAATACATAATGTGCTTTTTTTTTATTTTTCACTTTTTTTTAATCAAGGGGCAGATTTCTACTACTAGTGGGAAGGAGCTTCATCGTTGTTTTGGGCGCTAATTTCAAATTTTCGGGATTTCTTAAAACCTCCCGCACGCTTCAACTGACTTGAACGAAATTTGTCACGCTAGATTCTTCGTTGACGAACTCGGCTGTGGTGTGCAAGAATACATAAGGGTTTTTTTTTTTTAATTTGGAGGGTAATTTTGTTTTTTACCTACCCTTTGTTATTACGTAACACACATTTTTATACGCCCATCTGTTCTATGTAATTTCTCCTTGGACGTCTAACGAACGGACATACCCTTCAAACGTTTCAGCCCTTTTGTAGTTCAACCTTCACGAACTTCGTATAAAAACTTTTTGTTCTGTAGAACTAGTTCAGACGCTGTTCACCATTCTAATCCAACCTTTCCAGAACTCCCACGAAAAGTAAGTTCCAATAGTGATAGCTTTAATTATAAAGAAATTTTATGTTCTCATGTCAAAATCTCTAAATTTTTCGGGAAGACGGGTCGCGACTCGTGACCTTTTTTCTCGCTTAGTACCGTTTGATTGCACTTGTATCTCTATCTCTTTCTGTGCGTTATTAGTTTCTTCGTTCCGAATTTTTTTTGGGTCGCACCAGATCTCGTTAGGGACTTCAATTTCTAAAAAGGGGTTGCCGTAGCCAAAGGTTCCTGGTTGTTGACCTGTTTCGGGGCTTGCCGTGATTAGGCCATTCTCATTCTCGAAATCAAAATTTTCTGTCTCATCTTCGTCAGATTCTTCTTCTGGTTCTTCGTCTGACCTGTTATTGTTGGATTCGTCATCTGGCCTTGTTACTCTAAACCCAATGGTTCTTAGATCTTCAAAGTCGACCCATTCCTCATCACGCCATACCATACATTCAGTTAGCGCCTTTAACCGATTTACATGGGTGAGTTGAGTTCTCGTGCCATTGTAGGAACGTATTTCTACAGTTCCGTTTGAGTGGACTTTAGAAATTCTGTATGGGCCTTGATATCTAGGATTGAGCTTTTTGCTCGTGCCTAACTTAGTCACTCTTACGTCTAGTAGTACTCTGTCTCCTAGTTGAAAGTTTTTTTCTTTTGCTCTTTTGTCATATTGAATTTTTTGTCGAACCCTGGCGTCTAACAAATTCTGTCTAGCTAGTGCAAAACCTTCTCTTAAGCGTTTCATTGTTTGGCTTTTGTAATCCTGCGGAGTGATCAATTCTGTTTCTGGGATTAAAAATCGATCAATGACCATGTTTGGATCTTTTGCCATTATTAAAAAATAGGGGCTCTCCATTGTAGAAGAGTGGACTGAATTCCTGTAGGCTGATGCCATTGGTCCCAATACTTCCTCCCAATGTTCGTAACCATCATCTATATATTTACGAATCATTTCTACTACAGTTTTGTTGAAGCGCTCTGTCATACCATTCGATTGGGGATGATAGGCTGTCGTAGTCTTATGTTTCGTTTTCAATTCTTTACACAAACTGTTGAATAATTGGGAGGTAAAATTGGAGCCCCTATCAGTAATGATAGTTTTGGGTGGGCCGTGATACAGTACTGTGCCGGTCCACTTATACGACCGCCTACTCATACGACCGCCTACTCATACGACCAACCCGGTTATACGACCACCCTTCTGCTTGCACCACTTTTTGGCGCGAACAGCCCCTGTTCAAACTTTTATGCCGCTAAATGTACCGACAGTTGCATTATTTTAATCCCTTTTCGAGGTCTATTTTTTTAATGACTATTGACTTTCATTAAGGTGAGAGGGCTGAACTTTTTTGAACAAAAGTGCGTTACGTCAGCCAGTGTTCTGTTGTAAGTGGATCAGAACGCATCGCTATTGTACTTGTGAAGAATGGGAAAAGTAAAAGAAAATGTATATCCGCGTAACAAGACTCTTAATGCTAGGCGTATTTTGTCTAGTCTTGTTTCTATTTGATTTGAGCCTACATTTTTAATATTTCATACACTTTTGTACTGAGACAAGCCAAACGATATCGCATCATATCAAATTAAAATCAGTCGTCACCTGCTAATCACTACAATAGCGTCCGACCAGTCATGCGACCATCCGGTTATACGACCGCTGCACCAAGTGGTCGTATAAGTGGACCGGCACTGTACAATCTTGTCCATCAGGGCCCGGCAAGTCGTTTCGGCCGTTTGGTTTTGCAACGCTACGACCTCTGTCCATTTTGAAAAAGCATCAGTCATTACCAGTACATATTTATTTCCGTTCAAGGATTCGGGTTTGATTGGCCCTAGAAAATCCATGCCTATAACTTCAAATGGGGCCGTCGCTATTTCAAGAGGATTCAGAAAAGCTCTGGTTACTACGCGTCTTTGTAATGCACAAACTTCACACGATTTGCAATAGTTTTTTATATCTTTTAACATGTCTGGCCAATAGAATTTGTCCCTAACTCTAAATTATGTGCGTAGAAACGCTAGATGTCCCGCTAACAGAGAATCATGGTATTCTTTAACTACACTCTTTCTCAGGGAATAGGGCACAACGGTTTGCTCCTGTACATATTTTCTTCTTTTCTTTGAGGCAAGATAGAAATCCCTTCTCAGTACTCCGCTGTCGATTCGAAAAGTTCCTATTTCTTTCACCCAATCAGGGTTTTCTAATTCATCCATTTCTGATAGGGTTCCTTCATTCAAATAGTTTATTATCTTTGCGCACAGCTCGTCTTTCTTCTGCTCTTCTATAAATTTTTTTTGTAAAATCCGAACGTTCTTCGATTGCTACAACGCGAATACGAGAGAAGAAATCAGCGTTGTTGTGTTCTTTCCCAGGTTTATATCTAATCCTGTATTTTGCTGCAGATAACGCAATCGACCATCTTCCCAACCGACTATTCTCATTCTTGTGAGATTCCAGCCATTGGAGTGGTCTGTGATCACTAACGATCTCGAACATTTCATCCTGTATGTAGTGACGATAACTTTTTATCCCATAAACGATTGCTAATGCCTCGCGCTCTATTGCTGAATAGTTACGTTCGGCATTGTTTAGATGTCTACTAGAATACGCATTGACCACTTCTTGATCATTCTGAATTTGGCTTAGGACCGCTCCAATACCGTAGTTACTGGCATCGGTAAAAATTAAAAATTCTTTGTTAAAATCAGGAAATGCAACAATAGGCGGCGTTATGAGACATTCGCGTAGTGTCTCAAAGGCTTTTTGCTCCTCTTCTCCCCATTCAAAATTACTGCTTTTACTTTCTTCCTTACATGTTACTGGTACTTTCTCCCCTTTCTTGTTAACTCTGTTCTTTGTTTTTTTTGTAAGCTCGATTAGCGGGTGGGCTATATCTGCAAAATTTTTTATAAACCGTCTGTAATAAGATGCAAGTCCTAAGAATGATTGGGTTTCCACTACTGTTTTCGGCCTGTCATAATTTTTTAGTCGCTCAATTTTCTCGGGATCAGGAGTGATTCCACTTTCTGAGATGACATGTCCCAAATACTGCACAGATTCACACATAAATTTACATTTAGATAGGCGAAGTTTAAGATTAGCTTCTTTTAAAAGGTCAAAGATTCTCTCCAAGTTGAGAAGATGCTCCTCCTTGGTTTTCGAGAAAACTATTATATCATCTAGATAGACTAAACAGATTTCGCCAATCACTGAGCGTAACACAAAGTTCATTAGACGTTGGAATGTCCCCGGCGCGTTCGTCAATCCGAATGCTAGCCGGTTCCACTCATACAAGTTGTTATCTACTATAAAAGCAGTTTTTTCCTTGGAACTGTCATCCATTTCAATTTGCCAGTACCCTGACGCTAAATCAAGTGTGCTAAAGTACTGTTGTCCGTGAAGTAAGTCAAGAACGTCATCGATTCTTGGCAGCGGAAACGAGTCTTTTTTGTTATCTGGTTTAGTTTTCTGTAATCTATGCACAATCTGATCCCCCGCTTTTCTTTTTAACTAAAACTACAGGTGCGGCCCATGGAGACACGGACGGCTTTATTATTTTATTAACTAATAACTCTTGCAAAATACTTTCTAATTCCTTTTTATTGTTGTTGTGAATCCGATAGGGTCTTAATCGAATGGGCCCTTGTCCTTCCGTGTTAATGTGGTGTTTAACTAGTCCTGTTTTTCCTAATTCGTCCGCTTTAGATGCAAACATTGTAATATTAGTTTTTAAAAATTCGACCAAAGAAGTTCGATCTGCTTCTGCTATTGTTAAGGGTAAGTTTTCGCTGAAATCTACATCGACAGGAGATTGTTCTTCTGTCTCACAAAAATTGATGCTTTCTTTTTTTGTTCTTTCAAATACTATTCTTCCAATGACTTGAAATTTTGGAACAGTGATTGGTTCATTGGTTTCGTTAATTAAAACTACGGAAAAAACGGTTAAATCGTTAACACTGCAGACGAAGGGGTCCACTCGTAACCCACTGTGTAATCCCGGCCCTCTTTCTAAATAACATGTAATATTCTGTGGAAGTTTCCCGCCTTCCCCATCGGATTCAATGACAGTGGCACTAAAGGGCTTGATCGTGATCCTGTTTTTTGTAATTATGGCTGGCGCAGAGGCCGTGTGTTCCTTTGTTTCTTTGACACGGTATATTGTTCTCTCGCTCCCATCTATAATAAATTTGTGCTCGTAGAGCGCGTCTAAACCCAAGATACAATCTTCATTGATTCTATCTACGACAATGAACTCCTGCAGAAGATCATCGCCTAATACATTCATCTCGAGGGTAACTGTCCCTCTTGTTCTAAGTCTAGTGTTTTCTAAACCGAAGAGTTCTACCGGGGCATCAGTACTAAAGTTTTTGATTTGATTTCCGATTCGTTGCAAAATTTCCGTTTTTATTAAGCTTCTACCCGCACCACTATCCAAAAGAACAAAAAAATTTACGTCACCGACTTGTAGCTTTAGTTGGGGTATTTTATTTTTTCTACTTTCTCTGACCTCATTAACATTTTGTCGGGGCTTTGGACAAGGCCCACCTTTGTTCCCAACATTGCAAAAGGTGGTTTTTAGTTTCCCTGGTCAAACGGGTTCAATTGACCTGCATTATTTTGTAGGAGTGGACCGTATGTTTGATTATGTTTCGGTTGCGAGTCTGGACATTCACGCTGCACATGCCCATTTTGTTTGCATTTAAAACATCTAGGACCCCCGGGGCCCCAACTACACATCGCCGTAAGATGTGTGTTCGTTTTGCAATATGCACAGTATTTTGGGCCTGGTGGGTTCCAACCCGCTTGGGTATTTCGGTCGCTTTGGGATAGTTGTCTTTGTCCGAATAGACTTCCCGAATTTTGTTGTTGAGATCCTTGGGGGTTTTGTTCGAACTGACTAACGCAGTTCTGTGGTTGTTGGGATTGCGGGATGGACCGAGCTGGGAGAACAGCTTGAGCTTGGAATACTGGCTGGGGCTGGAAACCGGTTTGGGACTGAAAAACGGATTGAGGCTGAAAAGCGGTTTGGGGCTGAAAAGCAGGTTGTGAGCGAAAATTCGTTTGGGTCTGTGCTTGTACGACTTTATTCAATAGTTGAGCGGTTTCTTGGTTTTGTTGCATCAATTCACTCATTAATGTTTGATTGTTTTTTAACGTTGCTTCTAGTTCTGACAATTTCCCTTTTGTTTCGCTTGAAGAGATGGCATTTGAGTTTGATGCGACTGCATTAATGAATTCTACGTTTAGTCTTTCTAATTTAGCTTCGTTCAATATAGCCGCGCAATTTTCCGTGGCTTTTATCAAACTATCTGAATTTTTAAATTCTTTGAAGCTCATCCGTTCTCGAAGATTGGGTTTTAATCCCCCCCAAAATTTGTCCATTATCAGCTGTTCTCTCATTTCGAGGTCTACCCATTTACCCTCTTTCGTCGGGTAAGCAAACGAAAAAAGTTTTTGTATGCGACAAGCATAATCCCTAATTGATTCTCCAGGGTTGCGAATACAATTGTTATATTCGGTCAAATAGATTTTTCTACTGTCTCCTCCATGGTACCGTTCTTGTAGGCATTGTTTTATTTTTGAGAAATCCTTTGCCTCTCTTGGATAGCGCAACTGGAAAGTCGTTACGCAGTCGGTCGCCGAACCAAAAAGTTTGGAGCATAGCAACTTTATTTTCCTGCCTTCTTCAAACTCTGAAGTATTCATGACTGCATCAAAATGTTTGATCCAGTCCTCAAATTTCGTCGAACCTAATCCATTAAAAGCTGGCACTTGAGCAAGGAGGGAAACCGTTTGTTGTTGTTGATTTAACAATAGCTTTTGGCTTAAATAATAGCTTTGACTTGTATCTATTGGGCAAGATTTCTCGCTTGTTTTTTCTCTTTGCTCTTCCTTAATTTCGTTCATTGATTTCACTATCTGTTTTGCGGCGGCTTTGGCGCCCATGTGCGCTTCTTCCTTTGACGCCCCTCCCGCTTTCATGCAACGATACATGTGATCGTAGTGACTTTGATAATCCATTCTCGGTGTTTCCCCTACCAAGGGTTTCTTCCCTGTCTGGATGGATTGGTCTAACTGTTTGTGATAGCTGGGGGATATCGGCCTGTTTCTCTCTGTTTTTATTTCTTTTTCTTTTGCGCTTTTTTCTTTCTCTGGTCGACGGACTGGTTTTTCGTCCGCCTCCTCTGTTGACGCGAGATTTTCGTTATCTTTTTCTTCGTTCTCACTATCACTAGGGTTCTCGCTTTCGTTCTCCTCTTCTGTTTTTTTCTTCTCTCCCTTCTGTTTCGTTGTTTTCTGTAGTTTTTTGGGTCTGCTTACTCTCTTCTACTTGATGCACTTTAGCTTTATGTTTGTTACGACTACTCCACCGAGTTGGTGGCTGTCCCTTAATATGTACTTTGCGTGCCTTTCTTTTCGGTTTCTTTAATTCTGCCCGATCTTTATCTTCCTCGTCTATTTCAGGTAGATCTTCTTCTGATTCTGAATTTTCAATCTCTTTCTCTTCAACCTCAGATAGCTGCGGGTAAAGTCTCTCTGTAGGGGGAGGTGTTCGCCTTAATGCTTTCCCTTTTGAATTTTCCCAACGTGTGTCGTCTGTCGGTTGTTCGTCTTTTCCTGGCAATTTTTCTTCGGTTTCGTATTCTGTTTCTGAACTGCCTGTTTGATAGTCTTCTGACTCGCTATTTTCTGCCTCTTCTGGTTTTGTTTCTTTTACTTTTGGTGTTCGCTTAAATTGTTTAGGAGATAATGTATTCAAAACCCGTTTTCCCTATGTTTTTTAGAAAGGCTGTTGTACCTAATTTCTCTTTAGGGGTTTCTGACATTCCACTAAAAAATGGCCGTCGGTTGACCGTCCTTTTGCCTTAGTTTTATACTTTCTTTTTGCTAAAAATGATTCAGGTTTTGTTAAAGAGGCGTTGTGTTCCCCCTTTTGATTTGTTTGCGAAAAAAGATTGCTTTTTTTTTTTTTTTTTTTTATTTGCTTATCTGGGCCTTGGTCATGTTACTTGGACCAACGCTGCTGATTCAAAATTATAAAACAAAAAAATTTAGACTTTAACCGTTCAAGTTCTTGGTCTGAACAGCATTGCATTTATATATATATATATAAATTATAAAAAGGCCAGAGTTACCTGTGGCTATCAAAAAATGCTATCCATTGTAAAAAAGTATGTTGAAAAAGATTGGCTGTGTCGGTTGTGAATCAACAAAACTGTTATCAATCGGGAAAAAAATCTTCGAGAAAAAATGGCAGAGTTGGCTGTGGGTCAACAAAACCGCTATACAAATGTGTAGTGCACAATATTCCCCCAGCTTTATATAATGGAGGGTTATTTTCTTCTGCTTTCGTTTAACATAGTCAAAAGAAAGTCTGTCGATTTGCCCGTACGCATTTTTCTGAAAGCCAGAAAATTACTCGTTAGCCAATCCCTATCCGACTGACAAGATTCACGCCGTGTTACTACGGTCGCTAAACCTTTCGAAAGCCGCTTCGAGATGACACAAGGAGCGGTAAACCTTGTTCATTCGGTACCCACCACACGAGGGTTCTGGAGACAAAAATACATAAACGTCGTTGGCTGTGAATTTTTACATCCAATAAATTGGAGACTGCACCTGACGTGATTTGTGAAATACAATACGTTTGAAGGATAATATAGCATGCAAGTTTAGATAGATCGCTGCCACCAGTGTAAAAGTTTTCCGCATGTGACTGCGTAGACTATTAACGAAGAAGTTAGATTTTAATTCGAGTTTTGTATTTACCGCATTTCTCTGCTACAACCCACGGAGAGGAAGGATGTACGATGATGAAAGAACAGGAGAGAAGAATGGTTGGTTTGATGAAAGGAATAACACACTAGTACACGTTAAGTGGGGAACAGTCTGTCAAAAAGTCTCCCTGTTTCTTCTTCGTTAGTCGTATTTATTACCTCTCAGAGTGGCATTTTCTTGGAGGTCAAGTGAAGCGTTTTCTAGCGGTCAACTAAAGAAAGCGGTAACCTTGCCCTAGTGACAAGTAGGGGAATATTCTAGACTAGCTAGATGGGCAATCTGATTAAGGGTCACGAGTAGGGGTCTTTCTCGAGTTAACTTCCTGTATTGTTTTGTGACAATAACAAGTGTTGTCCTGAGAAGTTGAACTCTCAAGGTTCTTTGTAAGTTAAGATATCGATTCTTTACACGAACAAATGAATGACGTGAACTAACATGCCAAACAAGACAATAAACACAATGAAACGAACAATGAGACGAGAACACGCTATGACATGAACAATGTGATGAGAACCAACCATGAGTCGAATGAAACATGGAGAGAAAATTAATAGGAATGAGAAACACACGGCGAATTAAACAAGCGACCCAACAAACAAGCAAACGTAGTGCAAAACAGCCACAATTTGCACCAGTTGAAGCAGTAAGTACAACGGAAACTGAACTAAAGACAGACAGTTAACAAGGCTTGAGGTAAGGGCGACCAGAGCGTGTCGAGCCAGGACGATGAGGTGCGACGGCCAACGGAATTGACGCAGTCAGGGGCGACTGGGCAGAGGGCAGCTGGATAGCAGCACGCTGGCCGGCCGAGACGGACGACGCACGTGGCCTCGCTGGGGTTGCCGGGACGGGCGCTGGGATGACAACTACTGGCGGAAGCAATGGCACCATTGACGGTCGACCCAGAGCTACCGTAAATGGCCGGGCACTTTGACCATTCACAGCACGGGCAGGCGGACTAGGTGGAGACCAAGACAGGGCCGGTAGCAGACGACTAGTAGGGGCGGGGCGATAACCGCGAACAGCAGATGGGATTACAGCAGCACCGCCACTCTGTTGACCAATGGCCAATCCTGCCGATGGTGAGTTGTCAAGATTGATGTCACGGCGCGTCCGACGAAAGGCTCGCCCGTCTGCCAACCGAACGACATAGGAGTCCGGTTCGCTGCAAACAGCTTCAACGGCACCTGGCAACTATATGCCCGAGATGAACGCTCTGACGCGTTGACCCACAATGAGCGCCGACACCCGAACATCTAGACGGCCGCCATGATTAAAACAAGCAGTAGCTTGACGACGTTGCAGCTGACCGTGAACAAATTTGGCGGGCACAAACTGCGGAATTAGCCGATTCTGCAAAAATGGCAAGCTGCCACGAAGGTTGCGGCCTTGTAGTAGCACTGCCGGTGACGGCAGATCGGCTGATATTGGAGTGGACCTAATCGCCGCCAAGGCTTCCCACAGGGACCGGCCACCAGCAAACATTTTCACGAGGTTTTTTTTTCACTGTTTGGATGTGGCGTTCCACCAGCCCGTTAGACTGTGCGTACGTTGGGCTGGATGTAACGGACCGAATGGCACGGTCCTCACAAAATGCCCGAAACTCGGCGCAATCAAACTGGGAGCTGTTGTCCGACATTACCATTTCTTGAACGCCGAAGTCGCTAAAAATTCTCTCCATCTCGGCGATGACGGACGAAGACGACAACGTGCGCAACGGAACGCAAGCTGGCCACTTACTATAGGCGTCGACCACCAGTATGTAGTTGACTCCATCATGAAAACAAATATCAGCCGACACCCACTGGAACGCATGAGCCGGCAGAGGCACCGGACGAAGTGGCGGGGCTGGATTGCGATGACGATGAGCCTGGCAGGTTGAGCAGCTGGCCACCATATTACGAATCTGCTCGTCACACCCGGGCCAATAAACGGCTGACTTTACTCTCAAAACGCACTTTACTTCTCCGAAATGGCCGTCATGAATGCCGGCTAACACCTCCTGTCGCAAAGAGATTGGGACAACAAAACGGCTGCCATTGAGTAGCAGACCATCAACTTCAGACAAGTGGTGGCGTACTGGCCAGAACGGTTTTACGGCCACCGGACACTGGGCCTTGTGATCAGGCCACCCACGAAGAAGGACAAAGAAGTAGCACTGGAAGAGACGACAAGGCACTTTTCAGCTGACTGAGGGCCATCTTCTGGGGTTCCTCCCACACTTACGCTGCGTCTACTTTGAGAAAGTCACGTAAGGGTCTTGTCAGACCCGCGAGATTTTGGCAGAACTTGTCCAGGTATGTCACCATGCCCAGGAGACGGATAGGATTTGCCGGACAAGCTGGATCAGGCATTTCCACAATTGCTGAAATTTTAAGAGGGTCCGGCTTTAAAGTTCCTTAACCAATGACATGGCCTAGCCATGGGAGCTCCTGGAGGAAGAATTTGCACTACTTTAACTGAAGCTTCAAGTCATGGAGACGGCAACGTATAAATACTTGACGAAGGTTGGTGAGAAGTTCCTTCTCCGTTTCACCCGTTACAAGGAAATCATCAAAGTAGATTAGTACACCGGGCAGGTCTCCAAACAAGTCGTTCATCACTTGGAGATAAATTTCAGGGGCTGATTTCAACCCAAACGGCAGCCGGAGGAATCGATAACGGCCTTTCGGAGTGGCCATTGTGCACAGATAGGACGCTGCATCAGACAAAGGAATCTGATAGAAACCAGACGCAGCATCAAGGCTGCAAAAATATCGAGCCTTACCCAACTTGCTGAACAGCTGTTCAATGGTGGGAACGGCAAAATGTTGACGTTGGATCGCCTTGTTTAGTTCAAACGGGTCCAGACAAATACGGACATCACCGTCCGGTTTTCCCACCCCCATCATGTGGCTGACCCACTCAGTTGGTTCTTGCACGGGGGTGAGGATTTTTTCGTTGACCATTTCGTCCAATTTCTTGAAAACTCGACCCTCCAGCCGGTACGGAAGTCGACTGGCTGCACACACAACAGGAACCACGCGATTAGTACCTGACAGTAACCTAATGTCATGTTCTACAGGTAATTTACCTAATCCCGTGAAGACGTCCATAAATTCCACGACGATTGGTGGCAGTGAAGCTTCAACTGGCGACTGAACAGCATCGACTCGCCGAATCAAGTTTAGTTTGTCGCAAGATGGGAGTCCTAGAAGGGGTGGCAGGCCAGGTTCATCAACCACGACAAAGTCGGTAACAAACAAAGCGCCTTTATGAACCACTTTGGCTGTGTGCAATCCTAGCACTCGCAAGAAGCCATCTTGTGAACGATAGCTGCGAACAATGGGCCCAGGGCGAAGACAGCGGCGTGTTTTGGGCAGCTGAGCAAATGACTCATACGGCAGAATGTTGCACATAGTGCCCGAATCAAGCTTGAAGTCAACTTTAACGCCATCTACCGTCACTTCTTGGCGCCACTCAGACTCATTACCAGATGACGTTATGGCATGAGAGACGTAGTAACTTTCTTCAACTGACCGCGGGAGGGCCATTGCCGTACCGCCCCGATCGACATCACGAATCCAGTACGTCTCCTCCTCCACAGCATGAACTTTGGCCGCGGGACTTGGTGCTTGACGTGATGACATCTGGTGGGGTTTTGGCGGATCAGGACAGCAACTTGATACATGGCCGACGACACCGCAATTAAAACACGTAACATTAGCAACACGGCGCTGATTTTTTCTGTGCCGACGACCGCAACTGTTGCATTTGGAATACTGCTGGCGATCTATTGAACCTGTCGACTGGGATGAGCGTTGACTCGTTGACAGCTGCTGCTCATTCTGAGCTCTGAATGATGATTCCGGTTTTTTTTCAAACTTCCGGCTACCTGGTCGACTCTGAATGGCGTGAGCAGCTTCTGCTGTCGACGATGTGTTGATTTGGCTGAGCTGGGCTTTAGATGACTCACACGCACGCACAATGTCACATGCAGTGTTGAGTAACAAATCTTTTTCAAACAGCAGTTTTTCACGGACTAAGGGATCAGCCACACCGAGCACTATCTGGTCTCGTAAGACCGAATCAACACCAGTTCCATAGCCACACGACTTTACTAAACCACGGAGATCAATTAACCACGAATCAAAAGTTTCACCAGTGAGTTGATGACGACGCAGGAATTTAAAACGTTCAAAAACCTCACTACGTCGGGGCTCAAAATGGGCAGTGAACTTGTCTAACATTGGGGTAATTTTAATGGCATCAGTGGCTGGAGCGAACACAAAAGTATCATAAATTTTGAGGCCCTCGCTGCCAAGAAGAGTGATGAGGACGCCCACCATCTGCTCTTCATCCACGTTAGCGCCGGCATTTGTAGCCACCAAGTACCACGAAAATTGTCTACGCCAAATACCCCACTGGGCCGCCAAATCACTGGCCCCAAAAGAAAAAGGTTCTGGAGCTCTTAACGAAGACGACATTTCAATAAAACGGTGCAAGACAAAAAGATGCACGAGGTAAAGACGGATGCAGCTCAACAACACTTAGGATGCGTTCGATAAAGAAGGATGCAGCTCAATACTCACAGACCACGGGGTTACGACTCAATACCGTCGAGTTGTGAGAGCACACTTCTGACACCATGTTATAAGGACAAGTGTGTGTCTAAGACCGCTATATTGGGGCTCTGCATAGCGGGGATATGCCATTCTAGGTGGCATGGCATATAGTGGTCAGCGCTAGATACTACAACAAAAGTGGGAGCAGAGTCATAGAGGGATGGTTCCAGAGATAAGGAGATGGCCAACTCAATGGGAGAGCCAGCAGACGACGCCGCCCCATTTATTCACCCGTTCACAACCCACCCTAAAACTATCTCCCCATCACCCTTCGCGCTTCACCAGCGCTACGCTAGCACCCCTACCGACCGGTGCCAGTAACATAGTCGGCAACGGCGGCAACCTTTAAAGTTTAAACAAGATGAAGGGGGGCTGTTCCGTCTTTTGGGAATTCTCGGGAATTCTAGTTACCGCACATGAACATCCTTGTTGACCATGGTTTGATATATTTCCCTGTAAAATGAGAGCCGGTTCACTGTTATCTAACATAAAATATTTTAGTTTAAGTGTTGTATTCGCAGTAGTCAGATGCCTTGTGTCTGTTGTGCAAAAATTGTATTTCGAAGAGAGGTGACCCAAATGTTTCGTTCTTTACTTTTCCCAAGGAGGAAATTCGACGTTCGATATGGCTTAAACTCTGCCCACCGGGTTTCATGCCCAAAAAAAATCCGTGTTGTGTACTTTACACTTTAACAAAAACGACATCAACCTAACACCGAGAAAGATTTCCCATCGACGACAAAACCGCTTACTCGATCCAGTAACGTTGGATGGCATATTGTCGCAAGCAGGTGAACAGATAATTCTCATTAATGTTTCCGCGTGACCTTGAAGTAGTGTACGTTGAATGAGTAAGAACTGCAAATTCAATAGAATTTTTTGGGTTCGCAATAGATTCCAGTTTAGCGAATAGCAGTTCAAAACTTCTCCTGTTTGAAGTAACTCCTGTAGAAGTGAATAACGATTCACCAACTAAGAGAACTCGTCTGGCCAGCTTCTCGTCTTCGCCCACCACTCAGAACATTAATGAGAATTATCTGACCCTTTTTGAGGAGCAAAGTTGCTTGGGGGCGACCATAGACGAATTTAATATTCAAGAGCTAAGAGAAGAGAACGCTGGTGCTCTTCGGGAAATAATTAAGATCTTGGAGGAACATGATAAGAAAAAGATGGAAGACTTAAATGAACTAAGAGAAGAGAACGCTGCTCTTCGGGAAGAAATTAAGATCTTGGAGGAACATGATAAGAAAAAGATTGAAGACTTAAATGAACTAAGAGAAGAGAACGCTGCTCTTCGGGAAGAAATTGAGATCTCCGAGGAACATGATAAGAAAAAGATGGAATACTTAAATGAACTAAGTGAAGAGAACGCTTTTCTTCGGCAACAAATTAAGATCCAGAGTGAAGGGGAAAAGCACAAGACGAATGACTTGAAAAGACTTCGAGAAGAGAACGCTGCTCATGTTGAATAAGAAATAACAAGGGCGTTTCATTAGATAATTTCTTTATTAAGAACTAGCCATCACGAACAGTACGTGGGCTTCTCTCTGCCTTCATCAGTAGGGCCTTTCTTGAATACGCATAGATGCGTTACACAAATAAGCAATACATGAATGTGCAATGCGACACTTAATAATTACCTTTTGTTTTACAACCGAAAGAAAGACAACAGGAACTTGTCCTACCAGACAAGTAGGAAAGGAGGCGCTTGACTGCTGACCAAGCGGGTTTTCCTGGGTCTTCACAAAAACGGGAGGCCGCGTTTACTGAAAAGAGAATATCGGGCCGAGTCATCCGACCGATGTACAGGAGGGCACCGACTGCGCATCGGTAATATGTCGAATCCATTGGAGGCCGACCGGTGTTCTTCGGACAATCGGCTCTGGTGAGACGTGAGTTAGGATCGGTGGGAATTGTCGAAGGAATACAGCCAGTCATTCTGAATCTCTTGAGAACTGTTTGAATGTAGCTGTTCTGGTGGACGCAGAGTTCCTTCTTTTCTCGATCTCTCGTGATTTCTAGTCCGACGAAGGTGTCGGCGTCTCCAGATGTCATTTTAAAGTGCGACTCTAGGTACTTGATGATTTCAGCAGCCTTTTCCTTTGTCTTGGTGGCTAGGATTCCGTCGTCCACCCAGATGCCTAGGATGGTGTAGTCGTCGAAATTCTCTCCTCTGTTATAGTAAAGACAGGGGTCGGCCGTCGAGCGAGTCAGGCCAAATTTTTCAAGAAAATAGTTGAACTTATCGTTCCAATTCCGAGGCGACTGCAACAGGCCGTAGAGTGGTCTCAGCAGGTGACAGACAAGTTCCTTTGTTCCGGGCTGAACGAATCCTTCTGGCTGCTCCACTAGTAGATATTCTTTCAAGTCGCCGTACAGGAAAGCAGTTTTTACGTCGAGTGTGTGGAGAAACAGATCGAGCTTTGCGGTTAGGGCGAGTAGCGGTCTGCTGTGGGGTGTATCGGCAAGTTGTTTGATGCATGATTCCCTTTCGTTTAAGCCATGGATCAAGTTTGAGATACTCTGTTCCTCCGTCAGTTCGAAATATGGTGACCAGGTTGCCTGTCTGAGCGTGAACGGAGGTGATGAAGGCTCTGCAGCAATCCGACACCTCAGATTTGTGCTTAGCGAAGTAGATGCTTCGATAGTTGCTGAACACGTCGCGGCAGCAGACGTAGTATCTGGCTCCACCGATGCTGTCTATCTGCATTGAGCCGCATACGTCGCTGACGACCAGGGCTCCGATACGCGATTGTTGGGAAGTGCTATGGGGAAACACTTTCCTGGTCATCTTGGCAGCAATACAATCGTGACTTTTCTCGAGCGGTTCCCTGTCGCGTTAAGGAAGATTAAGTCCGGTGACTGCTTTGCTGTCAGCCATCTCTGACGATCAGCTTGGAATGTTGGTGGGCGAAGCGTTAGTGCCAATCGCGAAGAGAAATTTGGAATGATGAGCGGACCAGCATGGCGACGTCGGTTGAGAGTGCGAAATTCAGTTGATAGAGTGCTTCTTGAACTCGTTTCGCCGTCATGATGAGAATACCTCGGCGAGTGATGAATGCCTCTGACTCGTAAAAATGGACGTGTGACTCGTCGTTGGTAAGCGCTGCGACTGAGACGAGGTTGACGCCTATCCGTGGTGCGTATAGAACGTCGCGGAGAGTGAAAGGTCTCGTGTCGCCATTGATGATGGGGGTGATGGATACGTTGTCGATGCCGAGTACCTCCACTCGATCCTGACCGATTCCATTGATCCACCTGGTTCCTGGAAGAATCTCTTGGAACGAGTTGAACAGGTGTCTTTGGTGGCACATGTTTCGTGCAGCTCCAGAGTCGAGGAGAAATTCGGTGGTGGAGGTAATGTGATGACTTGCGACCTTAGCCATGTCTTCTTTCGCCGGTTTCTCCTTTCGCCATGAGAGATTGACGTTGGCTGACGATGCCTCCTTTGGTTTCCAGCTGGGGTTGTATGGTTCGTCGTACGGATCATCCCAGCAGTCGTCTGCCCAGTGACCCGGGCGACCGCAATTGTTGCATCGTCCTCTCTTCCGTGACACTCCGTTTGAATCTGCGAATCTAGAGTTGCGGCCTTCGATTGGTGGGATGCTGCCTCTTGATCGGTTTCTTCCTCCTTGGAATCGTCGAGGGTTTCCACGGCCACGGTTCTGCGAGGGGGCGTGAGTGAACGTCGATTGATGAGCGGGAATTTCGCCGAAAAAGGCCTTGTCGTCGGAGCTTTTCTGTCCACCGGTTCGGAGATTAAGTCTCTCCTCTTGGCTGCATAGCTTGGTCATGAGGGCGATCAGTGTCTTGTCGGCTTCGGTCATGCACTCCCATGATGTTCGGAAGTGATCGTAGCTCGGAGGTAATGACGTTAGCACCTTGTTGCAGATCTGGGCGTCGTCAATGATGCCCCCGGCATCGCTGTAGTTCTTGGCTAGCAGTTTGAATGACTCAACGTGGGCTCGAACGGAGTAATCGGATTTGAATTTGTAGTTTAAGAAGGACTGATTTAGGGATTGTCTCCTCTCTGCTGTGCCCTGCTGATGTTGACTCGTGATTGACAGCCTCATGTCATGGGAGGTTTCACAGGTGAGGAGATTCTGCTGCTGTTCCTCGTTGCAGGTCTCAAATATATATCTCATGGCATGGGTGTCGTCTCTCACCCATCTGTCGATATCTTCTGGTTCAGCATGAATTGGTTTAGGTTTCAAGCCTTCCACGATTGGGGCTAAACCTCTGAGTTTCAGTTTAAGGAAGATGCTGAACTTCCAAACAGCAAAGTTGCTGCCGTTGAACTGGACAGCTTTCATGCTCTTCTCCTCTGTTGAACTTGCCATCTTGTGATATTCTGGTTCCTAGGTCGCTGGGCCCATAACCTGTTGAGTAAGAAATAACAAGGGCGTTTCATTAGATAATTTCTTTATTAAGAACTAGCCATCACGAACAGTACGTGGGCTTCTCTCTGCCTTCATCAGTAGGGTCTTTCTTGAATACGCATAGATGCGTTACACAAATAAGCAATACATGAATGTGCAATGCGACACTTAATAATTACCTTTTGTTTTACACACGAAAGAAAGAACACTAATTAAGTTCACTTGATAACGAAGTTAATCTCTGAGGGAGACTATATTTCGACCATTGCTTCTATGACTACGACGTTAGAACGTTGCTATAGAGACGATGCACAACCAACGATACTGTGCTATAGAGACGATGCACAGACGTCACACACAAGGACGTATATGTGTACGAGAGCCACCTAGTGGTGTGTGTTTTAATTATCTTGTCGAACAACAGCTCATCAACAAGCACATCGGATGCTGGAGGAAGAGAAATTGAAGATCCTAGAAAAATTAATTAAATAAGAAAAGAAAAAAATGCTTCCGCCAATCGATTCAAGCAGAAGAAATACGAGATATTAAGAAAAGAAAATGAAATTTGCGTCCCGGTTCCTATGGCTACTGTAATACACGTACCGAATGTTCCAGAAATGGTGGTGGAAACTGAAATAATGCAAAGCGTGAAACTAACAGATTCCCTCAATGCAATTACTATGAAGACCATGGAGATAAAAGAACTTTACGTTGAACTGAGAAAATTGAAAGAAGAGCTCGCCAAAGTCCGCAATATGTTATCTGTCGCGGGCAAGCTGTTTGAAAACGAAAAGTTTAATCATAGTAAACCAGCAAATGGTCGACGGTACACAGATTTCATAAGAAATCTATCAGTAAACCTAAGCTTTTACTCTCAAGCAGGATTTGAAAAGTTAAGAACAATATTCACTCTACCATCACTCACCAGTATCAAGAACCATCTAGCTAAAGTTGGTTGTGCATCAGGAATCCTGAAGAACGCCCTTGCAGAAATAGAACATAAAATAAGTGAGGGACACCTTGCAGAAGCAACTCTTTCTCTTGATGGAATGGCGATCAAGAAAGGAATTCACTGGGACAGCAAGTTGAAAAAATACTTTGGTTTTCATGAGTTCCCGAACGTACAGACTGACGGAAGTGATTAAAAAAACGGATCCGTTGCCACAGAAGCACTCGTCTATTATCTAGTAAGCCTCGATGGGCGATGGAAAACACCGGTAGCATACTACTTCACAAACCAGGTTGACAGTAAGCGTCTCGCCGAATTAACAACCGAAATTTTGGTGGAATGTGCAAACTTTGGAGTTACAGTGACATCTCTTGTGTTTGACGGATTGCCTACAAACATACAAATGACCACACATCTGGGTGCTAATTTAAAGTTACCTGACGTATTAACTACAGCAACGACAAGGCGACGAAATAGCAGAGCTACCACCAAGAATGACCTGACTAAGCCATTTAATCCTTACTTCAAACATCCGTCAACAAATGAACCAGTTTACGTGATGCTCGACGCCTGTCATATGCTGAAATTAGAAAGAGGTTTATTGGCTATGCCGCAAAGAGTTTTATTACCTGGATTCAGGATTCCTGCCAAAGGGAATTACATAACGGAATTGTTTGAATTCCAAAACAAAACTGGATTTCGTCTTGGAAATCGATTGACTCGTAATCATGCCTTCTTCCAGCGACACAAAATGAAGGTTGTCCTTGCAGCCCAAGTCTTGAGTCAGTCAGAAGCAGATGCTCTCCGACATCTGCGTGTCAAGTTGAAGGTTCCTAAGGTAATAATTAATATGAATTTATGCAACTGTCAGTCATGCATTGTTACTGATCAAATTCTTGAAATGTTTGTAAAGTTTGCTGGTAGCGAGGCTAGAGAAGAATACTGTCGTCGGTTCAACAAGCTATTTGATATTTTAAATTCATGGAACATCAACGCAAAGGGCGATAAAGAGCCATTAAACAAGACAAATTTAGAAGAGAAGAAGAAGGATTTGGAAGACCTATCGAAATTTCTAAGGCAACTGAAACTCCCTAATGGACGGTTAGTCTCTGTCAGCAAAAGGAAAACCTGCGTAATTGGATTTCTCGCTACAATTAAATCGACTATAATGCTCTCCTCGGAGTTGCTGAAGAAAACCGATGAGCCGTTGGATTACATCGCAACTCGTCATATGCAGCAAGATCCTTTAGAGCATTTCTTCGGCATGATTCGACTTCGCTGTGGCTTAAACCTAACGCAATTCAGTTCAAGGGAATTTTAAGAAAGTTGTTAGTTATTAAGAATGGTGGTGTAACTCCTTCACTTTCCTCGAATTGCTCCATTCTGCCTGTTGACAACGTAACAGATGACAATTCCCTTTGTTACGCTCGTAAACGAGTACGCTGGAATTTACTCTAGAAAGAGGCAATTAAATAAGTCAACGAAATAGTTGTATTTTGCCCCTGCACTTGGGATTCGCACAGTTACGCGAAAAAGGAGACACGCGAAAAAGGAATGGAAAATAGTCCGCGAGGGGAAGCCAGCAATAAGAAAAGCGCCCTCCTATGGCCCTGTCGCTCAGACGGTTTACCCTCTACTGCCTCTTACAACAGGTAGACAAAGGCGTCTGGCTAATTGACCCGCCATCTGGCAGAGACCAACATATAATTAGGGATGGGGATATTGGCGGGAGATACAATTGTAACATTCGGCCTTTCCTGACTCGTTTCTTCTTAAGATTACAGTTAAACACACGTGTTAAGAACAACGAAATCACAAAACAAAACAAAACAAAAACGATATAAATTCAACATGAATATACATTTTCCTTAAATACTAACCCCGCTTCATACCAGAAAAGAGAAAAAAAAATAATAAAAAAGAAAAACAAAA
This sequence comes from Daphnia magna, assembly GCF_020631705.1. Lineage (NCBI taxonomy): Eukaryota > Metazoa > Arthropoda > Branchiopoda > Diplostraca > Daphniidae > Daphnia > Daphnia magna. The sequence continues at coordinate 7,441,792 of NC_059187.1, forward strand.
CAAAATTCATCTAATACCTTTCCCTTGGCCTGCGACTTAATAATAATTTAAAAAAAATGCAAGGAGACGATAGAGAAGGAAGATCGTGTTTAATACTGGTCAGTGAAGTCCTTCGTTCATACTGGCCGTCTTGATTTGCGACCGGCTCTTGTAGTTGTTGTCCTCTCTTCCTTTTCTCTCTCATGTTCTCTTCTTTCTTCTTCTTCGTTTTCTCTTTCATGAACATTAGCTATCTCTCTTAGTTGTTCTTCGTCTTCATCTGGTTCGTCTATCCTGTCTTCTATTCCTTGCTCGTCTTCATCCCACTCGTCGTCAACTCTACCATTGAAACGACGAATTTGGCATTCGTGGGCATGAAAACGCCGGAACGATTTTTTTTTTCTTACAGCGGGCAGGTCTTTTACTAAAAAGGTCGTAGCCGATACTTTCTTGACGACTTGAAACGGGCCGGAAAATTTTGAAAGAAACTTCTTTGTTAGGCCTTTCTTACGTGGCCGGCGACGGACGAGGACTAGGTCACCGGGGAGAAGTTCGAACTGAACTCTCCTGCGTTTGTCGACTCGTTCCTTCACGGCTCGTTGTTTCTTTAAAATTCTCAGTCGTGCTGCTTCTCTTAATTTATGAACCCGCGATAGAAAATCAACGTGGCTCTCTTGCTCTTCAGCTGGCCATGGAAAAAGACGTTCGACGGGCAAGACTGGTTGGCGACCGTTCACCAGCTCGAAAGGTGTGATCTCGGTAGTTGATTGACGCGCAGTGTTGATTGCGTAAGCTGCTGCCGCCAGGTGTTTGTCCCAGTCATTGTGCTGTGCGTTGATGAAGGCACAAAGCGCAAGTGTTGAAGTCCGGTTAACGCGTTCCACCAGGCCGTTTGTTTCTGGATGTTCGGCTGTTGCTTGAATATGCTGAATTCCCCACTTTCTTATCCATTCATCAAATAGTTCAGATGTAAAACATGATCCCTGATCGGTAATTATCCTTTGTGGAGTTCCGTGCCGGTATAGTATGTTCGATTCTAAGAAGATTGTCACAAATTTGGTTGATGTGTCCGGAACAGGCGCCATTTCAACCCATTTGGTTAAGTAATCGATGCAAACTATGACGTGACGATGGCCAGTCGGCGTTTCTTTGAAGGGTCCAAGATGGTCGACGCCAATTAGCTGGAAAGGAGATGATGGAGGCTCGATAGGTTGAAGTTTGCCGACTGGAAGACCAACAGAGTGTTTGTGTTTTAAACAAAAGATATATAAATTTACAAAATTATGGACACTCTTTCCCAGTCGCGGCCACCAAAACCTACTTTTAATTCTAAACAAAAAAAAAACGAGTTTTTTCTACCCCTTGATGCCCGGATGACGGAGTATCGTGACATGCCTCGAGAACTTGTCTTCGGAGAATGGAGGGAACTACAAGTAAAAACTTTTTACCACTGTTTGAATTAATTTTATACAGAACTTTTCCCCTGATGGCAAAACCTTGAGAGATCTTACTGGGTGCTACGGATTGCAAGGAAGTGAAAATTGATCACAACTTGCCGTCTTGCTGCTGCAGGAGGGCAAGTTCGTGCGTGGCAACAGGTTTTTGAGGAACTATTACTGCAACAAGTGCGTACTTTGTCCCAGAATCACTCGTTCCCGAGTGGGATTCTTCAGGATTCCTTACAAAGCGTCTGCCACTTTATTTTCTACACCTTTGACATGCTCTATGTCAAAGGTAAACTCTTGGAACTCCATGATCCACCTTAAAAATTTACCTTTTACCTCCTTTTTACTCATCATCCACTTTACCGCCGAACTATCTGTCTTAATTGTAAAGTGTCTACCGTAGACGTAAGATCTCAACTTCTTCAGAGCCCATACTACTGCGAGGCACTCCAGCTCGTTGGCGTGATACCTAGTTTCCGTATCCGTCAATTTCCTACTAATAAAGGCGACGGGCCGCTGTCCATTGCCTGAATCTTGCGAAAGGACTGCGCCAAGCCCTATTTGACTTGCGTCCGTTTGCACAGTCACCTTTAACGCTTCATCAAAGTGAGCCAGTACTGGTGCTGACGTCATTCTGCTGATGATTTCTTTCTTTGCCGCTTCTTGTTTATCAGCCAATTCCACACAGCATTCTTCTTCAATAACGAGTGTAGGGGTTGTGCAATTGTGGCGAAGTCTAGAATAAAGCGTCGATAGAATGATGCGAGGCCCAGGAATGCTAGCAAAGACTTCAAATTTTTGACTGGCATCTCTGTTAGTGCCCGAACCTTTTCAGACTCCGGATGGATCCCTTCTGCGTTAATCACATGACCTAGGTGAGTGACCACAGAAGCTCCAAAAATACATTTATCTACATTAAGGGTAAGGTTTGCACGCTCTAGGGCTTTCAACACCATGTCAAGACGAGCTAAATGTTCATCAAACGTCTTACCAAATATTAAAATATCATCGAGGTAAACTAAGCACATGTTCCATTTTAATCCTGCTAACACTTTATCCATAAGGCGTTGAAAAGTTGCTGGGGCACAATTGAGACCGAAAGGGAGACGAACGAAGGAATACAGTCCATCTGGAGTGATGAACGCCGTTTTTTCTTGGTCCTCTGGAGCAACTGGCACCTGCCAATACCCGCTGGCTAAATCTAAACAAGAAAAAAAATTAGCTCCTGCTAGACGATCTAGAACATCGTCTATTCTTGGCAAAGGATACACATCACGTTTGGTTACCGCATTTAAACGACGAAAATCAACGCAAAACCGATAGTCACCCATTTTAGCTTTCTTAATCAGGACTACTGGTGAGCTCCAAGGGCTGTGCGACTCCTTTATGATTCCGTCCTCCAGCATTTCTTCCACTTTGTCAGCAATGATGCGTCTTTCAAACGCAGAGACTCGATAAGGGTTACACCTGATCGGACTGGCATCTCCCGTGTTGATGAAATGCATTGCCTCTTTGGTATGTCCAATTGCCCTGTTCGAGGTAGGAAAACATCGATTCCGACGCTTGAGCACGCTGAGCATTCTCTCTTGTTGTGATTCACTGAGCTTTTCTCCAAGTTTGACACGCGATGCCAGTTGAGAAAAATGATCGTCAACCGGAATATTTAAACACACCACGTCTGGTGGTTAATATGAAGATAAACAAACAAACATCAAAGAAAGAACGGGAAACTGAAAGGTATGAGAAGTATCAAACAAGCCTAGCGTGTTTTCCAAAAGCCTTTCCCCTGAAATTTGTCTTCACTTCACAGATCACGGTTACGGACTCGTTTACTTTCAAAATGAAAACGAATTGGAACATATTCGAAGATTAGATGAGGTAAAACATGTTGATGTTTTTCACAACCAATATTAATTAAATTTAACTTGGAAACCTTTGACAAAATACTTTGATAGCTGTCCCTAACATAGTAATGAATGTTAGATTGAAAATGGCCTGAGACTATTGTCTCTACTTCTTTGAAGGTTTGAACATCGCAATCGATGGATACTTTAGCCCACCATAATTCCTCCTGGTGGTATGATCTGCTGCAATGAAATTTTCTGGGATCTAATGTTGTTCAGTTTCAAGTAGAGACTTGTAGTCTTGGCATTTCAAGATATGCCGGCAGCGACTGTATAGCACGTATCCCACCACGTCATACATCCCTTGGTTCTTCGTACCTCCAAAAACCATAGTATCCAGATTCTTCTCAACAAAGTTAACTTCTTCATCTTCTGCTACGTACGCATCATTATGGATACTTTCCACTATTTCGTCTGACAGTATTTCGTTGACTTCTGGGTTAGAATTCTCCTCATTTACTCCTATTTCTGCAGGTTCATATTCAATATCTTCTACAAAAAGCATTCTCAGTTCCTCCAGCAATGAATCTTTAAGGGACTCTCTTAAGTTTTTGGCAGCTGCATTATCTTTTTTGAATCTTTTCAAGAGGCAATCTTTATATTCCACTAACAAACAGTATTTTTCTTCGTTATCGACATTTTCCCCATTTACGTCCATTGTAGACGAATTATACAGCGAAAGTATCCGAAAGAGATGCAGCCAAGGAGTGCATGTTGGGTGGCCGTCAATTGCCCGTACAATGCCAAAGAACCGCTGTATTCGAAACGGAAACATTTCAGAAACATTAGGAGGTTATGAAATCACGGGAAAATACCTCAACTGGATCTTGATTAAATTTTGCAGTAAGAATTTGTTGAAAAGGGTAGTCATACAACGATGAATCGATATTTTCTTCAAGCATGTCTTCAAAGAGGGAAATTAGGCTATTGACGGACAGCCGCTCGAATCTAGTGCGATTTCGTTACAACTAAACTTGCATGGAGTTGAACTAAGCAATTTACGGATTGTATCCGGATGTGGAAGAGGAAGTATGCTTCTATTCCTTAAATGTTTATATGACGAGGTGCTTTTCATCTTCAAGAGTAAACACTGGAGTAAAAAGCCAGGACCATATCGCATAGAGTAAGCCTTCCCACTCTCCAACGTTAGCTGTGTCCGTCCCTTGCAATGAATGTTATAATAACTTCTTGCTCCTGTAAACGTTATTTAAAAAAAAATTATGTTAGTGTAAATTAATCAATAGAATCATTCATTAAAACACTAACCTGTGGTTTCAAGTGACATATTTGTTTTTCCAGTGACTTCTCAGTCAAGTTCTTTCGTCGTGTCCCTGCTTGACTAGCAGCGACTCCAAGAGATCTTGGATGGTGTTGTGCCTCTTGGTGGCGAGCTGGAGACCTTCTTCACAGTGGTTAAGCACATGAAACCCGGTCTCGTTTTCCTTTCCGCATCGGCGGCAACTCGTATCTTGCTCCTGTGAGCAAAACCACGAGTGCCCCCGAAGAGGAAGGATGTCGAGCCGGGCCCTGTGAAGATATCTCCAGTCTCGGAAGGAGAGGGGCGTACGGCAGGATACCAGGCGAGCCATGTCTTTCGACTTGTTTTCCAGGGAGAGGCCAGTGGCAACTACTCCCTGGTGGCTCTTGTCGGAAATTAGAATTCTTCTTAAAAATCCTGTATGTGATTTGTTATCGAAAAAGCTCAAGTGTTTTACAACAATTCGATTGTATTGTTCGAAAATGATACATAAAATATCTGTAGATTGGCACAGTGGAATAAGATTCAACTGTGATGCGGGAGACCCGAGTTCGAATCCTGGTATAGCCTAATGTTTTTTCATGAATAGATGTCCAATACATGTCATATTTATAGCCAAATGAAAGCCCGTTCGGATATCCTTAGAATGTCTGACGGCGCTGTTGAGGGCGGTCAAAACCAAAAAAAAATACATCCGTAGGACATCCAAATCGGATATCGGGCTGTCCGGAGGATATCAAAAAGATGTACTCAACATCCGACCCCGACATCTGTCGGACATCCGACGGACTGCCTTGTGTTATGTGGGTTAGTTCCACCTTAAATTGTTCGATCTTTCCGGCCATATGCTGATAAAAAAAAGATTAAAAAATATATGTAACAGAACCACGAATCATTAAATTTTAATTTCGTTGAAATATGAAACTAGACGTGCATTTTGTTGTCTTAATCGTCTAATGGTTTTTTCCTTTTCCTTTATTTTTTCCTGCAATTTTGCTACCCTTGCGCAATTCTTTGAACAATTGATGCAGGAATCTGGCAAAACCTTCCTGAACACGTTCCTCTTGCGAGAAGCAATGGATAGGTATTTATTGCAACCTTTGCAGTTTGACTTAGTATTCGTTGCAGATCGAGGCGCCTTACTCGTTCGCAAAGTTACTCCGCAGCATCCAGCTTTGCTTGTTGATGTTTCAACTAATTAAAGAACAATAATAATTTTAAACGAAATTAATTTTATTTCAACAACAGCACCTGTTTCGCTTGTCACGTTATTGCAAACTGATTCATTCTCTTTGTCAGCTGCAACATCAGTAGCTAAAGGAGAATAGCGTGAAGCATCAGGGATCACAGCCTCTGCATGGCATCCATTGGTATAAATTGATGATTGAACTATGTTGAAAAGTAGAATTCTTGTTTTATCTAGAGAACGAGTTGGAGTGAAAGACTAATACCTTCTTCGTTTGTCATGTTATCACAAACTGATTCATTCTCTTGTTCGTTGGCAACAACATCAGCAATAGAGGGCAAGTGGGAAACAGCAGGAATTAGGCTAGTGAACACGCGAATGAACTGCTGCCAGACCGTAAACGTAGGCAACACAAATTTCTAGGAATGTTGATGCAGAAATTCTACTGTTCACTTACTTCCCGAACAAGGAAGTTGGAACATGTGGATTCAAGCAATTTGGCAAGAAAACTCAGTAAATGTGCAATACTTTTAAACCACTGAAGGATTTCAACCAATATTGGATGATGGTGACTTCAAGACTTGAGTGTAGTAATGTCTGTTGTTATGTGGAATGCTCTGTTCATTAATGTTTACCCTTTGTCAGGCCTACACAATGCTAAAACTGTTCCGGCAAATTTGTTTGACATTCAGTATCGTGGCACAGGCGGTGTTATCGATTCTGTTGTTAATGAACAGGGTAGGTTCAATATTAACTTAAATTTTAGATTTCTATTGTTATCAATTAAGTAGCCTTTTATAATTATTTTACTAAATAATTACTTTCATATAGCTGTTGGTGCCAATAGCATTGATAAGGAATCTGCCACTGAGATGTTAGAGAATTATTCAAAAGGAAATCATTCATTAAATGCAACGACGTCAGCAAAACACACACCAACAAACAAATCAACAAACTTTGTTGTTTGCCAGACAACAGCACCGACTGCCTCCACAGTTGTCGAAGAAACTGGAATACTGTTGCGGGATAAATGCCCACAAGCCTATTTTATTCAGACGCTAGTGATTCCCCTAGCGGGGGTTTGTCTTTCTAGACACACAACCAATACTTTCACACAATCGAGACGCAATGCAAACAATCTACAGGACAATGAAATGTACTTCTTAATCAATCATAATACCTTTTTACACGACGGAGCCTAGTACGGCACCCGTATTACAAAATATCTCAGCAAAAAGGGGGGGAATGTTCCCAGTTTGACAGTCCGAACCATACGGGACGCCAAATTACCCCCTAAAATTTCAACACCTCGGCTAGGGCCATTTATTTTTTCTGCAAAAAATAATCACCATTGGCACTATAAAATCGATATTAATTGTTGGAAATGGCTGTAGAGATCGATAGGGATTCAGTTCCTCCTCCAGTGGGGATTTCATAAAGGTGCGAATCGTGGCCGCTAGATGGCGTTGTAGGATGGTGATTATTTTCTGCGAAATAAAATAAATGGCCCTAGCCGAGGTGCTGAAATTTTAGGGGGTAATTTGGCGTTCCGTAGAACCAGAGTGCCCGATCGAGGGGTGTCACAAGTAGTGACATCTAGCAGGGGGAAAAGGGACTTGTCGTAATGCCAGCGGGGATATCCCAGATACCCCATCAATCGATAGCCCTTATCAAGGGCTATCCATTTCTGTGAAAATTACGAGAATTTTCTCAAAAATGAAAAAGTTTGAAAGTTTCATGCTTTTTTTGTGTTTTATCGGTTGGGTTTATAATGGTTGAAGATCGAAAAATTGAAAAAAAAAACAGCATTTTATCTTTGAAATTTTTCCCGTTTTAAAATTTTGATAAGAATTACACAGAAGTAGATACAGCTCTTATCTAGTGCTATCGATTGTCATGAAATCTAGTGAATTTGGTAATTAATTTTCATCTCTAATATTTTTTTCTCTGGTTTCAATTATCGTATATATAGTATAAAGAACATCTCATTAGACAGAAAGTTTATGACTGACAAACTTGATTTGTTTGCTTGAACCCAATTAATAGTGAGTAAACCACGCATACAATTGTATAGTAGGAGCAAAGCTGAATTTCTTTTTATTTTCGCGAAGAAACACGTAGTTTAAACTAGGTATCATTTGAGCAAAACTATTCCACAAATGCATTAAAAACATTGTCAGTTTTCGTTGCAATCTTTGGACGTACTTGATTCCGCTAGATCAATTCCTTCAAACTGAATATCAAAATCAGTGTCACGGTCATCTTCTAAAGTGGTATCCGAATCCGACGAGTCTTCAATAAGCTTGCTCCTGTCTATTGTTTGACGTGTTTCAGTCCCCGGTAAAGGTATGATGCCACAAAATCAAGAGGATGCGTCTTCAAAGAGAGCATCAATTCTGGAATACTCCCTTCGTAAAATGTCCAGTTTTCCTTTGTAAAAAGGTTTCTCGATAGTTGCATTCTTCAGTTATATCTTCTGAAAGTAACTTTTTTTTGTTTTAAACTTAGTCCATTGAAAAAATTCTCCATTTCTAATTTCACTTGTACGATTTCCTCAAGACTTCTCTGATGCAGCATCCATGTGTAAAGGGATCATGTATTTAACCATTCTTCCCTTTACGGAATAATTAAATTAAAAGCGGTTAAAATAAATAAAAAGGAGACGGCTGATCCACAATGCAAATGTATTGGTTACTAAGTCTAAGCTACAGACATAAATAAATAGAGGTGTGACATACCAGTTGGAACAGTTGGGTAGCGTGAGCGGAAAATATTCACTTCACAAGTCAACTTAACTGAGCTTTACCGATACTGTTAAGTCACTAGAGAATAGATTAAGAATGAGCTGAAGAGTAACGAAGAAGAACTGGAAAACGACTGACTATGAGAGGAAAAGTCACGGTCTTTTATATGGAAAAGATGCGGCCGTGACCCGAATAAAGAAAACCATAGGGAAAGAAGGCTCCGTGCAAAAGCCACCCCCGACTGGAGTTGACAGTTCTGTCAACTCACTTAAGTCGAATTTTAGGGAGGTTAAGGGGTACCCATCCGCTCGGATGAGTCACGGAGGGGTGAGAAGAATTATAGTTTAAAGTTGTAAGATTTACGGTAGAAAGCGTGAATTTGAAGTATAAATTAGTATTTAATAGTCCTGTGTTAAAGCCACCCCCGAACTGTGGTGACAGTTCGGACAGGTCACTTAACTAGGATTTAAGTGAATAATTAGTAAAAATATTTCTAAACCTACGGTTATTTATGCATTGGGATCTTAATCTAAAAAAAGGTGGAATGTCTTGGCGCGTGCGGTGCAGGTGTATGAATATTCTAGACGTGGGAACAGGTAGGAAGATGTTTCGGAAGTTTTGTGGCTAGACGAGGGTGCTTCCGTGTTAGTCGGCTGATGTAAGAGCTTCGGGCGATGCAGGTGTCTTTTGGGGAGTCGATGGGAAAAAGGTCTATTCTGTTGCTGCTTGCAGTCTTATGGTAGGTTCAAGTGGAGGCTGTGTGACGAGGGATGCGGGGGAGATAAAGTGAAGAAGCCATGCTTGCAGAATGGGAATTCTGTTACATGACTCCCGGGCCCGTAAGATTACGTCCCGTAATCGGTCTAGTCAAACTTGAGTTTGCAGTAGAGGAGGTAGATATTGTTTCATGTCGATTGGTTCTGAAATGTCCATCACTTCTCGACGTCGGTTTCTTTTATGGGTGGTTTTGTTGAGATTTTTAAGTGTGCAGCAACAGCTCCATATCATCTTGAATACGCCAAACCAACGGAGGATTTTGAAGGCGATGGTGCTGATGATTGCTAGTCCAATGAAGAACATGATAATCTTGAATGTTTCCCACCAGCTCATATAGCTGGTTATTCCTGTTTTTTCTTCTGCTGTAACAATGATATTTCTCATTGCTGTTGATGAATTGATGCCTGTTTTCATGCTTTGTTCGGCCATTGCTGCAGCGAGATCTGCTATGATGTTCATGTGGCTTGTTGTTATACCATCGTAGGCAGGATTAGCCTGTGGTTCATAGTCGTGTGTATTATCGTCGTCGTAGCGGAAGGAAGTAGGCAGATCCCGTTCTGGTTGTAAAAGGGTTGCTTCGGCTTTCTTCCAAGTGTTGTTACGATAGACATGATGTCTTCCATTAAAGTTTACGTAATGGTCTCTCCAGTAGCATGGACTGTATGGGGCAAGTTCCCAGCCGTTTGTTGCGATGGTGAAGTTTTTGAATCGAGGTTGAGGTCCACAGCTTGTCGTTTCGGTAGTGAATGTTATTCTAATGGCTCTGCATTGCTTCAACAATACAGTTTCTCCTTGTGCTTGAAGATTCATGCATTCGGGAAGCTGTAAGATGCTGGCTGCTAGCCATCCGTCGTATTGAGCAGCTGAAGTTGCAAGAGCTCTTTTAGTCCGTACCAATTCGCATTGAGTGTTCCTCACGATTCTTAGAATATCATTTTCTTGTTCAGTCAGTTTGTCGCGTACAAACTGTACGTGTGCGGCCAAACCGACTTGAGTGTTGAGTATTTGTTCCAGGGCAGTTACTGTGTTATTTTTGCTGGTGTTTGATAGAGTTGTCGTTTCTCGTTGAGGAAGTTCGTAGTCGGATTCTTCGCTGTCGTCGTCGAGGTGGGGGATTGAGATGAACAAGTGCTCGTCTCCTATAACTGTGAAAGATTCGTTTTTGTGGCGACAGGCAGTTGTGAGGCATCTGCCTTCTGGTTTAATATGGAATGCCAATTGCTGTTTTTCGTCTTCGAGGCGAAAAGTTCCTGGAGTCGATGTTTTGATGAGAGCGCCTTCTCCGCTGCTGACGAGTCTTGGAGTGTTGTCGAACGCGGTGGCTACTGTAATATCCCAAATGATCGTGAGATGATTGTGGGTGTGAACTCCGTCTGAAACATTTGCTTTTCCGAGAGGTGTTTCGATGATGTCATCGGCTCCTTGTCGAATGAGTCTAGTTTCTTCCATCATGCAATTAATTACATAAGGGGAGACGGTTGAGAACCAGCTTCCAATTGTGGGTGGATCTGGTGTGTGGGTCCATTTATCGTCAGTTAAATTCATTTGAATGTCGTTGCATCGTTTTGTCTTAGCCATAATTGTGCATTCAGTTAATGATGTTTCTAAAGCAACTGTTTCTGGAACTATAATTTGTTGACCGAAGAAATCCGTTGTGATGTGATTGATTTTCATCCATCTTCCGCAGATTGATGCTTGGAATTTAATTCCAGCTCTTCTGTTTGTCCATAACATGTATTCGACTTCTTTTTGCGTCGGTTTCAGTAATGACGGGCAATTCTCGTCATTTGTTCGTAAATGTTCTTTTGCTGATGGATTATCGCAGTTGCAGATTATAGTCTCGAATGCCAATGCAGTGATGCATAATATTGTTGTTAGCATGAAGTACAGCAACATTTTCTGAAGATAAACTTGAATAAGTTTGATGTTGCCGACTACATGATTGTATATGTTCGATGAAATACTATCCGTCATAAGAAATTTCTAGGAAGACGGATTTGATGGGAGGTATATAAAAAAAATAAGTTAGAAGGAAGGATACAATGTAGGGATGGAAGGTAATTTACATTTTCAGAAAATTTAAAGTGATTTTTTTTTTTTTTTTTTTCTTTTCTTGTTTTGTTAATTTTTTTGTTTTGTTAAGTTTTATTTTTGTCTTGTTTTGTTTGTTTTTAGTGTGTTGTGTTTTTGTTTTGTTTGTTGTGTTTTTGTTTTGTTTTGATATACAATATCTCGGAGGAGTGTGGAAAAATGACAGAAAGTGAAAGGGAAATAGTGTACATAAAGAGGTTGAATCGACCGCTAGGTGTCGTGGATGTGTAGTTTGAATGGAAAAATGCAGAAATATATGGGGACTTTTTTTTTTATTATTATTTTTTTTTTTTTTGAATATCGCTTTACTACGCTTGATTTAATAAATATGAGTAAAACTTGGTTAGGGAAAAAACATTTTATGAATGATGAAGGAGAGAATAGTGGAGTTTGTACATATAGTGAAGTTGTATAAAGTGTGGGTGTTGAAATGATCGCTAGATGGGGTATGCGTGGTGTTTTTGGAAGAAACATAGGGACATACTTAGTTTATTAAATTTCGTTATTTTACTTTTATGTATGCTTTTTTCTTAAGGATAAATTATTTTTTTTTTGAAATAATATAATTTGGGAATAATTTTATGTATTTAATTGGAAAAAATATATATTTATTAGAAGAGAATGGAGAATGAAAAATTGATTTGGCAACGTTGGAGCTGTCAACGTCTGCTTTTGTTTGGCTTCTAGTCGCCATGTTTGTGCTGGTAGTCGGAGTTTATTAGGGAGTTGGGATAGGTAAGTTTGTATATGTGTTCCCTGCTGAGATTTCTTATATTTATAGTTTTTCAGTTATTTGTGGAGATTGAGGGTGTGGGTGTTCAAGGAGTATATCCAAAACGGTGAGTTCATTTGGTTTACTGTTATGTATTTCTTTGTTTGTGCATTTAAATTGTGTTTTTTTTTTTTTTTTTTTGTATTTTTTTGAATTTCAGGTTTTGTGTTTTTTCGTTTGAATAGGGAGTATAAAAGGTATTTTGGTTTTGAATGTTTTTACATTTGGTTTAATATGAAATTGCTTTATTTGTTTTAGTAGGTTTCAACAGTTCACCGCTAGATGGCAGTTACTGTTTTTTCTCTTATCTTATTCAAGTAGAAAGGGGAAGTAAAGTTTTTCCCTTATAGTTTCTACAAGTTTGTTTATATTTACATATACATATACATATTGTTGTATGTTGTTATTGTTATATTTTATTTGTTTTATTTTATGTTATTTTTATTCCATTTTATTTTATTTTATTTATTTATCTTTTTCTTTTACTTTTTCCATTTAATTATGTATTTTTTTTTTGTTTGTTTGTTTTATAGAGTGAATTAATAAATAATAACTTCAGAATGTCAAAAATTATATTTGATTTTAAGGTCGAAAAGAACAAGACAAAAAAATTATGGGGAAAAAAAATAATGCTCCTACTGCTGGAACAATTGCAAGCACAGGCTTACGATGCCCAGGAGTAGGCCCATTCCAATGCCGAATGACTTTAAGGTGTCATTTTTTTCTTGGTTTTCGAACCAACGCTGACAAACAAGTTTCCTATTTAGGTCTGATGCCGTATCCCAGTCGTTTGGTTCCGTCGTGGAACCGAAACGGCTAGGTAAGGAAAAAATTTCCCTTTGGCATATCTGATGATTTCGCCTTTCTTTTCTTCTAGGATTTCGTCTTCTTTTTTCGATTTAGCCAAAGCTTCCTCGTAAGCTTTGGCTACTTCTTCTTTCTCGGCGATGGCCTGTTTCTCCTGCTTTTCTTTTAGGCTACGCTCACCCCAAAGGAACAAAAACGATTTTTTTTTTTTTTTTTTTGTTAGGGGAGAAAAATAAATAAAACAAATGAATAAATAAATAAAAATAATAAGGACGATCTAGTTTACTTACTCCCTACAGGCTGCTATATACACCGGGTCATCAGGATCTAGATCCTGATAACGCGGGTCTCCGAACGAGATGAGCTGCCAGGGGGTTTCCTGACGCGAATACGGTCTTACTAGAGATTCTTCGTAGTAGGAGTCCCAATCAGTGTTCCAATAAGAACCTATCTGATTGAGCTCCTCACTCGAGATTGACTCTTCGTCGAAAAAGTTGTTTTCCATTTTAGGAACAGAAAAATAGACTGGCTCTTTTTTTCGAGTGCTTGTTGCTTATATAGCCCTAGCTTTCCCTGGATTAGGCCACGTGTTGGTGGGCCTAAAAAAAAATAGCGTGGCTTGGGTTTTCATAATCATAAGATCTTCCTTTTTCTAATTTTTATTACTTTAGTTTTATTTAGTTTTGTTTCTAAAATTTTTTTTTTTTTTTTTTTTTTTTTTTGTTTGCAAGAACATGTACGCGAGAACCAAGGGCTATAAATATTTACAGACTCTATTATTCCTCTATTAGCCTTTGAGGTTTCCTTACAATCCTTTTACTGCGTTCTTGTTGGACGGTAAAAGTGGGATCAGTTGTTACGATAGTAGGGTCAGGCTGGGAAGTTAGAAGAGTTATTTCTAAAGTGTCATTTTCTGTGTTGTCTTCGTTTAGACGTTCTGTGGCGATTGTATCGTCATTTGCCTGTTGCAGATCGCTATCTGTCTTTGAGAGTTGAGAAGTTTCCATATTACCCTCCGCTAGAGGTCTATTATCTCTGTTTTCTAGAGTTGTGTCACTCTCGAGATCTACCTCGTGCAAAAGATTTTCTTGTTCTTTTTCGATGTCTGGGCAAAATTCGTCTCGCCATATCATGCTGTCGAACATGGGACGGAGTCGGTTGACATGGACTCGTCTTGGCATGAAAGAGTTATCGGCGATGTCGACTGTTTTATTATCGTACAGTTTTATTACTCTGTATGGGCCTTTAAATTTCGAGACGAATTTTCTGCTTTCTCCTTGTGGAAGAACTTTGATATCTATCAATACTCTATCCCCTACTTTATATTCGTGCAATACTGCTCTTTTGTTATATTGCTCCCTTTGTTTTTCTCTTGCCTTTCGATTTTCTTCGCGAGCGACTTGAAAACCTATTCTAAGTCGTTCTAGCATAAGGGTTGTATAATCTGTGGGAGAGTGTGTGGAAAGTGGTACAGCATCGAGAAAGTTGTGGATAGGGAGGTTGGGATCACGTCCATACAAAAGAAAAAATGGCGTTTCTAATGTTGATGAATGAACGGAATTACGATATGCAAAGCATACGTCTCCCATCATTTGTTCCCAATTTTCATGCTGTCCATCTTTTAATTCTTTTCTGAGCATTGTTGTTAACGTACGATTGAATCTTTCGGTTTGTCCGTTGCTAGCGGGATTATACGCTGTCGTTAACCGTTGATTAATTTCTAACGTTTTACATAAGTGGCGAAAAATTGCCGATGTAAAATTCGTTCCTCTATCGGACACTATCGCTTTTGGTAGACCGTGCCTTTGTACTATTAATTTCATGAAACAATCAGCTGTTGTGACAGCTGTTTGATCAGGGAGAGCTGCTATTTCTGTCCATTTCGAAAAATAATCAGTAATGACCATAATATATTTATTTCCATTTGTTGACGGTGGTGTGAAAGGACCCATAAAATCCATTCCCACCACGTCAAATGGTGCTTTTGCTAGCTCATGAGGGTGTAAGAAAGCGCGTAAAGTAGACTTTGTATTGGCTAAACAAGCCTCACACACTCTACAATACTCTTTGATGTCGGCCCTCATAGATGGCCAATAATAATTGTTTTTAACTTTAAGGTACGTTCTTTGATAGGCAAGATGGCCTGATAAAGGTTCATCGTGAAGTTCTTTCAATACTAATGGACGAAGGAAAAGAGGCAAGACTACCTGAAATTTTACTTCGTTTCTCTTTTTTGTTTTGGTGGAAAAATCTTTACGGTATAGCACACCGTCGATTACTTGATAAAATTCAATTTCTTTAACCCAAACAGGATTATTAACTTGATGTTCCTCAGTTAATTCGCCGTTATCTAAGTAATTTCTAATGTGTATGCAAAGAGGATCTTCTGCTTGTTTTAGACAGATCTCTTTTTGTTTGCCTTTTTCCTGAATGACCGCGACTTTTATTCGAGATAAACAGTCTGCGTTTTGATGTACTCGTCCTGGTTTGTATTGTATTCTATAGTTGGTACTTGCTAGTTGTATTGCCCACCGACCTAGTCTCCCATTATTATCTTTTTGATTTTGTAGCCATTGAAGAGGACTATGGTCACTGATGACCAGAAAAGGTTCGTCAAGCAGGTAGTGGCGGAAAGATTTTATCGCAAAGATCACTGCGAGGGCTTCTTTTTCTACAGTAGCGTAATTTAATTCTGGTTTTCTGAGTTGTCTACTGGCATATGCAATGACTACTTCATTACCGTCTTGAATTTGAGATAATATCGCTCCAATTCCATAATTACATGCGTCAGTAAAAAGTAAAAATTGCTTACTAAAATCGGGATATGCCAGAATAGGCTTAGTTGTAAGGCATGTTCGGAGGGTCTCAAAAGCTACCTGATCTTCGTCAGTCCAAACGAAAGGTTCTTTTAAAGCTAATTTATGAGTTTTCTTTGTTAGTGGCTGGGCAATCGAACCAAATCCTTTAATAAAACGTCTATAGTATCCTGCTAGTCCCAAAAAAGATCTGATGTCGTCAGCTGACTTAGGAACTGGATAATTAAGAATCTTATCAATTTTTTCGGGATCTGGTGCGATCCCTTCTTTAGAAATGATATGGCCTAAATAATTTACTGAATGTTTAATAAACTGGCATTTTTTGAGTTTAAGTTTAAGGTTAGCGATTTTTAAAAGGTTGAATACTTCGCGTATGTCTTCTAAATGGGCTTCGAATGTGTCTGAAAAAATTATGACATCATCCAAATAAACTAATGCTTTCTTTCCTAAGACGTCTCTTAGAACGTAATTCATTGTTCTTTGAAATGTTGCCGGAGCGTTACACAATCCAAAAGCCATTCTTTTAAATTGGTATAAATTATTTTCTACGATAAATGCCGTTTTTTCTTTAGCTGAATCTTCTAGTTCTATCTGCCAGTAGCCAGATGCTAGGTCAAGAGTCGTAAAAAACTTTTTTCCGTGTAGTTGGTCGAGAGTGGTATCAATTCTTGGTAAAGGGAATGAATCTTTTACAGTGACGCTGTTTAATTTACGATAGTCTACCCAAAATCGTAAACTTCCGTCTTTCTTTTCTACGAGTACAACAGGTGCCGCCCAGGGAGAGGTAGATAACTCGGCGATGTCTTTATCCAACATCTCCTTAATTTGTCGTCTTAACTCTTCCTGATGCTTCCTTGCTGCTCGATAGGGTCTAAGTCTGATAGGGCTTCTTCCTTGGGTGTCTATACTATGCTTAATTAAACCGGTATATCCTAATTGAGAATCTGTTGTAGCGAAAATGTCTTTGAAATCGTTTAATAATTTAATTAAAGGTTTTTTATATTGAAATTCTACGTTAGAAATGTAAGTGTCGATTTCCGCTTGTTCTTCATTTGGCATTGTGTCATTTTCATCTTTTACGTCAATTTTTCCAATTAACTGACAAGCTGTTTCGACATTGCCCAATAAAATTCCACGCGGTAAATTAATGAGTTTACTTGAAATATTACGAATCAGCAAATTGTATTCCCCTTTATCATTTGTCTCGCCTAAAAATTGATCTACTGTAATTCCCTCCGGTAGCTCTTTGCTAGGAGTAAACAGAAACGGAAAGCCAGGAAGCAATTGATATTGTGACCTACTCATTCTGGCTCTAATGACCGTGCAAGTCAATGGGAACGTCGTCACCTTTTTGACTGAGGTCATTAAATTATTGCTTGAATACAGAGGTGCTCTTCCTGCTTTGTCTCTCGCCAAAAAAATAGTCTTAGTTCGCCCACATAGTACGAACTCATGTTTAAAAGCAGCGTCAACGCCTAAAATGCATGCTTCAGAAATTCCGCTTGTAATAATAAATTCTTGTTCAAGTATATATTCTCCATATTGGACAGGTAGCTTTACCTTCCCTAGGGTCTGTAATTTTCTATTCTGTACGTCAAATAAATCTGTGTCGGTCTCAGCACTGGCCAGTTGCATTTCCGACGGTAATAATCTTTAAACTTTTTCGTGTAAAAGGCTTCTTGCAGCGCCTGTATCAAACAGCGCATCAAATTGAATCTTATCGATAAAAAGGGAAATACGGGGTGCTGAACTATTTTGAATAATTGTAATGTGAGAAATCTGCCGGGTTTTTCCATAAAAAGAGGTTTGCCTACCAACTGACCCAAAGCTGCAGTTGGTACCTAAGCGTTTCCCTGTCCATGAGATGGACCAGGAATATTAGGCTTTTGCTGCATTTGTCTATGGATGCATTCATTCGCTCTATGTCCTATCTGCTGACAAGAATAGCATTTGAGGGGTTGTCGCATATCTGTATTTTGTTCTCGATTGTTTCTACAATCCCTTTTTACGTGGCCTTTCATGCCACAAGCATGACAGGTAGTCAGATCTGACCGTGGGGAATATTGAGATGTGAAGAAGGGTCGGGATGGAGGGTTATTAATCTGGTACCTGGTTGGAGGGTTGCTCACAAAATGGGGAGGTGGAGTATTGTAATTTTGTGGAGTATTGTAATTTTGTCTGTATTGATTGTAACCGTTGCTTGTTTGGTATGAATTTGCTTGTCTAATATTACTATTATTGGAAAATCTGGTTCTGTTACGATCACTGTCTTCTATCAATCGAGTCACTGCTTTTTCCAATCTTTCTACCTGGTCTGCGCTAGCAGGTCTCTGGGGGTTTCCATCTTTTTCAGGGACCTTTTGGGGATACCTGGTACCTGTCGCGAGGGCATTTATGGTTTCAGGTAGTTTCTCTATTGCTTTTAAAATCTCAATACTGGTGGAGTTGTTCTCTACTGCGTTAATAAATTCTCTTTTGTCTTTTTCTTCTTTTTCTCCATCCAGACGTAGAGCGTATTTATTGGTTTCGGCAACTAAGGCTTCGTATGTAGTGAAAGGTTTGTAGCGGACTTTGTTTCTAAGAGTTTTGTCTAACCCTTGAAGAAATTTTTGTCGCAGCATTTGGAGTCGTGTTGTTTCGTCAGTTTTTGTGTCATCTTCCCCCTTGGGGTATCCATGTTCAAAAATATTTTTGAGGCGGAAACCATAATCAAGAATAGCTTCGCCTGGATGTCGTTTTACTTCTTCAAGTTGGGTTTGGAAAAAGTCTTGATTTTCGTTTCCATGGAAACGTTCTTGTAGCAGCCTTTTTACTTCTTTATAATCTTGAGTGACGCTTTCTAGGATATTTTGTAGGATATCATGAGCAGAGCCGGCCATTTTGGTCACCAACATATTCATTTTTTCTTTTTCGTTCCAGTTTGACATAGCGACAATATTTTCGAATAGTTTAATCCAGCGGTCAAAACGAGTTGATGGTCCTCCCGTAAAATTTTGCAGTTGGATGAGCATAGTTTGCGCGCGTTGTCCTTTTTGTAATTCTTGCAGATCTCCTATCGGGATGACATTTGTCACCAATGAATACTGAAGTGGATCCATTTTTATTGTTTGTTTTCTGTGGAATTGCTTGTTGTTTTCTGTTGGCGTCGATTGCGTGACGGGTGGCGCTGGCTGCTTTGTTTTGATTGAAGTTGCGTTAAGTCTCCGCGTGGTGGTGTATGTGGCGTTGTGTGGAATTTGCTGGCTGTCTCGTTTATCTGTAGTTGGTTTTGATTTGTCTCCGCCAGAGGGTGGTTGTGTGTATGCCTGCTGTACTGTGAGAATGGGGATGAGGCTTTCGCAGCTGCTTTGACTTGTACTGTGTTGTCGGATGATAACGTTGTCGTTAAAGTGCGCTGGTCTTCTCGTTTGATGAGGGCTTTTAGCTGCTGTGCCGTGAATTGTACCGTGTTCAGTATTGCTTCCGGAAGAT
Organism: Daphnia magna; assembly: GCF_020631705.1. Taxonomy (NCBI): domain Eukaryota; kingdom Metazoa; phylum Arthropoda; class Branchiopoda; order Diplostraca; family Daphniidae; genus Daphnia; species Daphnia magna. The sequence continues at coordinate 7,461,042 of NC_059187.1, forward strand.
CCGCTAGGTTTTCCAGGTGTGAGAGGAGATTTAAAACTAGTTGGTGGGTTAGGTCTGGAACGGCTGCAAGGTTGACTAGGCGCCGTAGTAGGGATGGGAGTTGAAGAAAATCGTTGATGAATGTCGTTGAGTGAGCTGTGCAAATTTTTTCTACGAGGCCCAAGGATAGGTGACGGAGAATGCCGTGAGGGATTGGATGCTGTTTCTTCCTGCTGCTCTGCGTCTTCGTTGGAGTCAGCGTCTTGATGAAGTGAGTGTAACGATTGGCTTCGTTCAAAAATTTGAGGGTCGCTTTCTGATTTTTTAATGTATGCTCCGTGTAGTCCGTCAAGCGATCGACAAAGATTTTGATAATTGTTGCTGACAACGGCCGTAAGGGGCGTGTGTGGTCTAACGGTTGATTTAGAAGGGAGTGAATTTCGTCTAGCAAGGGCAATAGGTTGGGCAATGGTTTTAACGGTTTCGGGCTTGATAGTTGGGGATAATTGCTGATTGATTTTAATTGCGCAATCAGATAATTTTGTTCGTGAACCGGTAAAATTTGCTTGGATTGTAAGGCTTTCTTGAGTGCAAATAGGGCTAGCCGTAAATGTTCTACAGGTAATGGGGAATGCGGTTGGTAATTGACAGGGTGGGTTAATGACGGCGCGTGCTTCACATATATCTGTAGTATCGACGTGTTGATGTTCATTTAATGAGCTAAGCAAAGTGCTGTCAAAATTAAAGTTGCTAGAATTAGGCGAGGGTAAAGGTTCCTGAATTTCAACTTTATTTATTTCAGTGGCTGTCGGCTGAATTGTAAAGGTTATCTTAGGGTCATTAACTACAGGTAGGGAGGAGGGGAGTTGTGGAGAGGAGCCCTGTAATAAAGCGCGTGGCGGTTTTTCACTGTCACTTTCAAAATCTGAAGTAGATTGGGACTGCCGAAGCCAGTCAATAGTGCGAGCAAGAAGTGAAGGACTATTACTAATAGATGTCTTAATATCTTGCCACTTAAAAGATTTTGGTTTCCTAATAGTTTTAGAATTTTTTAACCCAAGCTGTAATAACTTAACTGTTTTAAGGCTAACAGTTGAACGAGTGGGTCTCTTTTGGTGAAGAGATGGTTCAGATAAATCAAGGTTTACTTTAGAGACAGGTACAGAGGTAAGATTATCAAAGGTGGGCAAAAAAGGTTCAGATCCGTGACGGACAGTACTCTTTATTGGTTTACTAAAAATTTTAGGCTTAGCACCCGTGTACAATGACATTGTGGATAAGTTCAAATACCGCTGCCACCAGATGTAAAGGGATCATGTATTTAACCATTCTTCCCTTTACGGAATAATTAAATTAAAAGCGGTTAAAATAAATAAAAAGGAGACGGCTGATCCACAATGCAAATGTATTGGTTACTAAGTCTAAGCTACAGACATAAATAAATAGAGGTGTGACATACCAGTTGGAACAGTTGGGTAGCGTGAGCGGAAAATATTCACTTCACAAGTCAACTTAACTGAGCTTTACCGATACTGTTAAGTCACTAGAGAATAGATTAAGAATGAGCTGAAGAGTAACGAAGAAGAACTGGAAAACGACTGACTATGAGAGGAAAAGTCACGGTCTTTTATATGGAAAAGATGCGGCCGTGACCCGAATAAAGAAAACCATAGGGAAAGAAGGCTCCGTGCAAAAGCCACCCCCGACTGGAGTTGACAGTTCTGTCAACTCACTTAAGTCGAATTTTAGGGAGGTTAAGGGGTACCCATCCGCTCGGATGAGTCACGGAGGGGTGAGAAGAATTATAGTTTAAAGTTGTAAGATTTACGGTAGAAAGCGTGAATTTGAAGTATAAATTAGTATTTAATAGTCCTGTGTTAAAGCCACCCCCGAACTGTGGTGACAGTTCGGACAGGTCACTTAACTAGGATTTAAGTGAATAATTAGTAAAAATATTTCTAAACCTACGGTTATTTATGCATTGGGATCTTAATCTAAAAAAGGTGGAATGTCTTGGCGCGTGCGGTGCAGGTGTATGAATATTCTAGACGTGGGAACAGGTAGGAAGATGTTTCGGAAGTTTTGTGGCTAGACGAGGGTGCTTCCGTGTTAGTCGGCTGATGTAAGAGCTTCGGGCGATGCAGGTGTCTTTTGGGGAGTCGATGGGAAAAAGGTCTATTCTGTTGCTGCTTGCAGTCTTATGGTAGGTTCAAGTGGAGGCTGTGTGACGAGGGATGCGGGGGAGATAAAGTGAAGAAGCCATGCTTGCAGAATGGGAATTCTGTTACACATGCATCGATCAGGTGATATTTGGATTAAAATGAAAATGAAAAAAAAAAGTAAGTTTAAATTCTGTCATTAACGCTTAGTCTAATTTATACAGCAAAATATTACTTTCAGAAGAAGACTGCCATGGGAAAATTCCATTGTAATAATTTTCAATGGTTACTTTTTCACCCTCGAGTGTTGTCTGTTCATTTATTGTAGTAATTATTGTTTGGACTTTCTCAGAACATTTCTGCAACTGTCTTTCAAACTCAGTCTGCGACTTCGAGCTGTCTGAGAATCATTAATATCTTTGGTCTGTAGAAAGTACACAGATGAAAAGGATGAGATTTGTGAAAAGCTTGATCACATTTCTCACATCTCTTCATACGACAATTGTCACAGGAAATGTAGTACTGCAGAAGTGGTGCTTGACAGTCCGAACACCAAGAAGTAGCAAATGATTTTGAAGACACAAAAGCTTATAGAAAATTTTGTTTGACAGCAGCCCAGTTTTTATAAATCACATTGGTTCTTCGAGTCCAGTCTGACTTTTCAATTTTAGATTCTTCTGGTTCTTCATGAATGAAAGTTTCTTGGCACTCAATTAAATTCACTTGTTCGACAAGATAATCAAGTTGGTTTTGAGTAAGATTGTCCTCGGCTTCATTACTAGATCGAGACTGAACTACACAGCTTTCCAGTGTTTTTGAAGAAATGACTAATGTTGCTTCTGAAATTGCTGCGGTATCTTCATTAAAGGTCTTCTTCTTTTTTTTAAGTGAACAACTTGAACTCTTGTTTTTGTAAAAACCACAGAAACGCATCTCTGTCCCAGCAGATCGACTTAATATTCGATCGTTTTTTCTTTTTTCATTTAGCCTGTCTCCTCTTTCCTTAAATCTAATGAAAGATACAAGTTGTTTTTTGAATTTCTTTGCACATCGGGTCCATTTTGTCTATTTTATTTCTAAAGATAAAAACAAAAAACAAGTGACTAACACTATGGGCGTTCGGCAGTTTGGTCATAAGGAAAAGTGCATCTGCAGCTATGTACTACTTAATACATATGTAGTGAGACTATGTTGTACAGACCAACGAAACGCGGTATAGACCTTATTAGTATCTCTAAGTATGGGTCAAGCCGACCCCCTAGCGGCGCGTTGCAGTGTGAAGGGGTGCCGTGAACAGCCGCTTTTTATTTGGCTCGCCCGATGTGGTTGCTCTCTAGGCTTCTTCTTTTTAACCCGTTTTTGTCCCTTTCTCCCCCCCCCCCAATTCCCACCCCGCGCGCCTTTTTGTCGCCCCCTCATAAGCGCGCGTTTTCTCTGTTTAACAGAGAAAAGGGCGCGCGGGGTGGAAATGGGGGGAATTATTGAAATTTTACTTATTATTTGGGGGGCCGGATACCCGTAAACCGTACCGACCTACCTGAAAATTGGCAAATCGGGTAACTCTTCCAATGGGTATTTTTTAAAGCATCATTTTTGAAAAAATGGACAGATCTTATAAAGATATATCCATTCCTAACCTTTTAAAATTTTTAGAATTATGGTTTTCCCGATCATTACCTGATCGGGTTTTGGAACCGCCAACCCAAGTGCCTATGGCCCAATTCACACTAATTTAAGAAAACACACCGGTACTTAATTCAGTCTATTATATAAAATGAAAAAAACAATTGATATTGTCGCGGGTGAAAAGGGATATTGGTTATCTCTTCGCAGATATGAGTCATCCGCTCCTTGGACAAAGCTGCGATCGTGGTGAAGAAATTATCGGGAGAAGTCCACTCTAAGAAAGATACGCAGATATGCAGTCCGGAAGGGGAGTAATTCGCGCGACGGTATAAAACGCTGCCTTGAATCTGCGTTAGATGAGTCTCCATCGGGTGAGCTCCCGGAGCTAGGCTCCGTAGGAGTAGTTCCCTGGAGTCTTCAGACGCTCTCCGAGTTTGGTATGGTCATCCCTTATTGTTACTAGTTAAAAGTGAATAATTGTCTAGAATTTAAGTCATCACTTGTTGTATTCGTGTATTCTTGTTCCAAATACAACTCGTGTGACAATATAAGTAAAAATGTTGTATTTGTAAAACTTAACAAACAGCAAACAATAAATGTAAATAATATAAATACACAAAGAAACAAACAAATCAAAGCCCGAACTCCACTCCCACGGAAAACCACGCTGTGTGTATCAGGAAAATGTGGGAGTAGAAAGCAGAAATACATGGAAGGGTGTAAGGGTTGAGAGAGCCAATCAGAGGGCCGGGATAGTCCCACTGGGATGTAGCGGTGACGGTCTCAACCCTTCGAGACCGTCTCGCCATGGTCTAACATTAGAGGTCCCAGAACTGTCGTCTGCTAGGCCTGTTTTGGGCTGTTCGTCTGCTATTTCCGCGGACAAATTTTGGGGCACTCGCTAGGGGCGCTGACTACCCGGATCAGTCATAACATTCCCTCCATAACGTTGTCAACAATGGGGAAAGTAGTCGCTTATGACTGTTTTTCGCGCTGTTTTCTTCTGTATGAAAAATTACAAAAATTTACTTAACAAATAAAGGAAACCTGAATCAATTCCTCTTTGTATTGTTAAGAAGCACAAAACAAAATTGTTCGAAAGTAACGAATTTGTATTGCCACGGCATAAACTTTACACTTGTTTCACAAAATAAGACCTCACAGACCGTACCTCTAGCTCAAACGGTTCTCCAACAGCAACGCCAAAACTGCAGGGGGGGCCTTTTATCGTTCAAGAGGGCAGGGTTGGTCAAGGGCGGGGCAATCAGGTCAAGGTAGGGAACAATATTCTTACAAAGTACATGCCCGCGCATTCTAGCGGTCAACTTAACAATTACATGAATAGATTTTGACATTTCATAACACTCGGCCATCCTGCAATTTCAAGGCTCCTGCCTTGACGGATCAATTTAATTGTACGTACATTTCATAAATTAAGGCCCTTAAATGCAATAAATACTTTTATAAATTAATTTAAATTTTGTAGTCGCCAAGGAGGTGGGTAAGTTTGTCTTCCGGCTTGGGTTACGGTTCCATCGGGTCGTGGCGTGGGTCGGACGGGTTGGTCGTCCGGGTTTTCCCTGTTTTCGTTCCCATTGTCCCCGGGTTTGTTCGGATTTTGAGCGGATTTTGTCGGTTCATGTTCTTCTTCGGTATGTTCGTCCTCTGTGTCGCTTTCCGAGTCCTCAGGTCACCATTCTGTTTCATTAGGGGCACGAAACGGCCTTATCTGAGCGACGTGCGCATTAAACCGACGCCAAATTTGCCTCTTTCTTCGGGTTGGAGGATCTTCGACCAGGTAAGTAGTGGGGCAGACTTTCTTTACTATTTCAAATGAGCCAATGAATTTTGATAGAAACTTCTTCGTCATTCTTTTTTTTCGGATGTTCCTCTGGACTAGGACCAGGTCGCCTTTTATATATTGTCGACCATTTCTTCTGCGTGGGTCGAGTAACCGCTTGCTTTGATTTTGGGAATCTGAGATTAATTTACTGGCTTCCGCTCGCCAGCGAGTGACTCGTCGGAAGAACTGCTTGACTCTTTCGGGTCGTTTGACTGGCCAGGGGAAGGCGTTTTCTCCCGACAGGACCGGTGTTCTTCCGTATATTAACTCGAACGGGGAGCGCTTTGCGGTTGACTGCCGGGCTGAATTTATGGCTAGCGTTGCCATAGGAATATGGAGGTTCCAGTCATTATGAGAGAGGTTTACTTAGCTTCTTATGGTGGATACTAAGGTTCTGTTGGCCCTTTCGACTTGACCGTTTGTTTGTGGTCTTTCTCAAGTTGCTTGGACATGTTGAATGCCGGATTTTTCCATTTCTAGGGCGAAAGTTTCTGAAGTGAACGCGGTACCTTGGTCCGTAATGATCCTTTTCATGATGCCGTACTGAGGGATTTGGTTGAGGGCGTCCACAACCCCCTTGGTTTTGACGTCAGGACATGGAACAGCGATTATCCATTTGCTCAGATAATCCATCATTACTAAGGCGTGTACGTTTCCTCGAGGAGTTGGTAGGAAAGGCCCAATATGATCCATCCCTAAGGTGTGGAAAGGCGTGCTAGGGGCAGGTATAGACATTAATTTGCCTTCCGTTCGGCCTGATATAGGTTTGTTGAATTGACAGACTCTGCACGAAGATACATAAGCCTTCACTGACTTCCAGGACCCTTTCCACCAGTAGCGTTCTGCTAATTTGTGATAGGTTTTTTCAATTCCCATGTGGCCTGCAGAAGGATCGTCGTGACAAGCGCTTAGCACCTCCCGTCTAAGAAATGAAGGGACCACCAGTAAAAGTTTCCTTCCAGCCTGACGGTTTTTTCGGTGTAGCACATCTTTTTTCAAAGCGTATGACTCGTTCGCAGCGGCTCCGTCTTCTCTTAACTGCATTCTGATGAGTCTTGTTGCCTTATCGTCGTGTTGAAGGAGCGCGATTTCTTCGGGAGGATGAAAGCTTCCTACCGCGGCACAGCACATGGCTTCCGGAAGATCCGTTTCCTCTGGATCTCCTACTGGGAAGCGAGAGAGGGCATCTGCGACGACGTTCAGGTGGCCTTTGATGTGTTTTATCTGGATTTGAAATTCTTGTAGCGCTAAGATCCAGCGGGCGTATTTCCCGTCTATGTCCTTCTTTGAATAAAGCCATTTCAATGCCGAGTTGTCCGTAAAGACGGTGAAGTTTCTCCCATACACGTAGGGTTTTAGCTTATCCAAGGCCCATACTAGAGCGAGGCACTCTAGGGCATTACTATGGTAATTCATTTCTGCTTTAGAGGTCCTTCTACTGATAAAGATTATCGGCCGTTCGACCTTCTCTTTCACGCGATTTAGGACTGCCCCTAGACCAAATTTACTGGTGTCGGTTTTTAAGATCAAATCGCCATCATCATCATCGTGGGTCAAGGTCGGCGCTGCTAGGAGGGTATCTTGTAGTTTCCTCATAGCTATTTCGTGTTCTAGTTCCCATTTCCAGGGCGCTTCTTTCTTCAGCAATTGATGCAGAGGTGCCGCTATAAGGGCAAATTGACGGATGAATCGGCGATAGTACGAGGCTAATCCGAGAAAGCTTTTCAAGGATGAGACATCCACGGGCGTAGGGAACTTGTTTATGGCTGCAATTTTCTGGGGGTCTGGTCGGAGCCCTTCGCCGTCCACTAGGTGACCCAAAAATTTCACGTGCGGGACGCAAAAGCTGCATTTTTCTACATTGAGCGTTATGTTGGAGTTCTGGAAGGCAGTGAGAACCGCTTCTAGCCGCATTTGGTGTACCTTAAAATTGGATCCGAACACCAGGATGTCGTCTATATATGCTAGACAGTGTGTCCATTTCAGATTGAGTAGCGCATGGTCGATTATTCTGACGAATGTCGCAGGAGAATTGCAGAGCCCGAAGGGAAGATATTTGAACTGGTAGAGGCCATCTGTAGTGACAAATGCCATTTTCTCCCGATCTTCGGGGTGTACCGGAACCTGCCAAAATGTGTTCTTTATGTCCATAGTAGGGGAGACCGGGGCTATATGGGACAGAAAAATAAAAACTAACTTTAAGAATTTTTACTGAATAAAAAAATAAATTATCATTAAACTTGTTGTATTCATGTTAAACCTTATCATGTCCTCTATTTAAAGATATTTTTAAAATATGGTTTTGTCCAATACACAATTCTCTAGCAAATTATTTAATGAAAGACCTTTTTTTGTTGAACACTAAAACATTACGGGGTTACCTGGGACAGCTCCATAAAATTCTTTTTTATCCTAAAATAATTAGATTTATTTAATATTATTATAGCCATTCGATTACGAATTATATTTCGCGTCGGGTAATGTGTAAAATTTATCGAAAATAAATTGTTACAATTAAAAAAATAGTTTTAAACTTTTTTTTCTTCAAAATTTTCCTTTTTTGTTATGGGGGTTGGCTTTAGCTGCAAAAAGGGAGGGATTATTTTTTAATCGATAGTTACATGTTATAAATAGCTAATTGTAATTTAAATTTAATGTAATTTAAATGTACTTCGTCCCAAACAACCCCAGTCTCGATGTCCCAAATTGCCCCGCAAAAACCACTTGACTCATTTTACTTATTACACCTAAACGATAACAGCTACACAAAAAAAATCTTAACACAAAAAAAAGGAGAATGAATTTCCTTTTCAATGTTTGCTTTGGTTTTTTTATAACGTATTTAGAAAGTACCCTTTATTTGTTTTTTTTTATGGGAGGGATTTCACTCAAAATGGAATAAACCCGATTTTTCCCTCCATCTCCTAAACAAATTATAAGATTTTAATAATTTTTTTTGTCAACGTGTGTAACAACATTTCACATGTTTGGCTAAAAAATTAATATTTTCAAAAAATGGGAACATGCCAAAAACGGCGATGTCCCACCTAACCCCTGTCCCAAATAGCCCCGGTCTCCCCTACTAAAGATCGCCGCCCCGGCTACCCTTTGGATAAGGTTGTTGGGTCGGGGCATTGGATATACGTCTTTCTTAGTGACTGCATTCAGCGGTCTATAATCCACACAAAACCGTAGATTACCGTCCTTCTTCTTGATTAGCACCACGTTGACGCTCCATGGGCTGTTGGATGGTTCGAGGATCCCCTTGGATAGCATGCTTCTTACTTGCTCGGTTATTATTTGTCGCTCGTACATGGAGACTCGCCGGGGTCGTGCGCTTACGGGGCGCGCGTCTCCTGTGTCGATGCGATGAGCGTGCTTGGCGTCCACTCCGATCTTTCCTTCATTGGAGAAGCAACCGGCGTACTTATCGAGCATTTTATGAAGAGCGACTTTATGTTCCGCCGTAATTTTCACTTGATTTGTCATTTTTTTCTTTATTTCATCTGGCAGATACGTATTTTCTTCTCCTAATGTCCCACACACCTCGTCCCTGTTCTCCGATTCATCGTCGACGCCCCATGGGTTGATCCGGGTTAACTTTTGACCCTTTTCGAGCATCAGGGGTTCGTTGGACAAGTTTGTTACTGGTACGCGAACATGTTTGCCCTCCACACCTACTAGACAGTGCGGAACTATCCATTCTTTGTTGGGAAAGGCTGAGTGAGCCCTTTCTACCATCATTGTCTCGCTAGTAGTTTCTTCAATGCTTACGTGTACAAATTTCATCGTTTTGGCCGGGATGACGCATGGCTCCATCACGTATCGTTTGGCTCGTGTAGGAGGCATCGCGGGCGAAAGAGTGATTGCTGCCAGCATTCCATTGCCATCGCCCGTTTTTTCTTTCTTGAGTTTTTCGTCCGTGTGGTTGGTAGTTGTCTCAGGAAAGATAATGGCTTCCATTTGACACCGATCCTGGTGGCTTGGCCTCACGCCGACGTTGCTTTCCCCCATCCAATCGACTCCTAAGATCAAGGGAAACAACGCCTGCTCTACCACCCTTACTTTTTGCAAATCCACCACTCGGTCTTTGAATCTGACCGTTAGCGGAATTTCTCCCACTATTGGGACGCGTTCTTTATTGAAGCTCAATAGAGTTCCGCCGACTAGAAACTCTTCTTTTAATAAATGTTGGATCATCTTCTTCTCTATTACGCTAAACATGGCCCCAGTGTCGACCATAGCTTTCACGGGCCCCACCCTGGCGATGTGAACTTCGATCAGCGCCAGGTTGGTGGGTTTGAGGGATTTTTGTTCATTTATTGCCGCTCCTGCCTCGACGGGGCGGCTTGCCCGTTTTCCGAATTCGCAGCTGGCTTAGGGAAACGAGCGTTCGGTAGCGGACAATCTCGTGCAAAGTGGCCAAATGCATTACAATTGTAGCATTGAATTTCGTTTTTGATCCCGGCGATCGACGTTCGAACGTCACTTGTTTTAGTGCTGGTTTCACTGGCCCTGGTGAGGTGGTTTGATTGGCGGCTCGGGTTAGAAAGGCTACCTGATTGGCAAGGGCTTCTATCACCTGCGTTAGCGAGCGGTTATCGTTGGTGTTTGGAGGAGGAAGAGAAGCAATTCCAGTCATGGCTCCTGCTGCATCCGTCGGGGATACGGTGATCGCCTCTAGCCGGCGTAATTCGACGAGAAAGTCGTTGACTGTTGCGGGCGGATTTCCCATCAGGGAAATCCGCCCGCACCGACTGCACCGAGCGTATTTCTGGACGATATAATCCGCGAATGAGATAAGGGGTCAGTTCCGCATCGTTAATAGGAATGGCCCTTCGTCGGCATAGTTTGACTTTGTCAAGAACATATGCGGAACCGGTTTCATTCGGCAGTTGTTTTCTCTCTTCTACCAGTTTTTGCCACTGGCTTTCGGTTAATAGGATTTCGAAGGTTCCGCGCAAGCTCTCTATCCAATCGTCCCACTGAGGTAGATTTATGCCAATCTCCTCGTGCCAGGTGAGAGCCTTGCCGAATAAAGAGCTTATGGCTGCTCTCCTTTTATCTGTGTCTTGGCAACCTTCTGCTAAGGCTTTACGATTAATCAGCTGTAACCATGCTTGAAACGATTCATTATCTGATCCTGCGTATCTAATGTCGGAGTCTAGCATGGTCCGGATGATCGCGGCCGGGGCTGGGGTGGCGACAACGGCTAAGTTTCGTCTAATGAGATCTGGAAATAGTATCTTAAGACACCAATGTGTCGATTAAGGACCAACACTGGGCTGTAAGACACTATATGTGTCGATTATACCGAGTTGGGTTCATCTAAGACACCAGATGTGTCCTATGATTATGAACTGGTCTTTCGAAACACGACTGAATTAATTGAGGACCAAGCGAAGTTATTAAGACACTAAATGCGTCAATTAAATGTGGCAACTGGTTTATTTGGGTGCAAGATGTGATACACTGGGTTAAATATGTGTCAATTACGAGATTTTCCTGAAACAACAATGGAACACTTAGTCGAGAAAATTGATCTTCATCCGCATCCTCTCTATCTCTTCTTCTTCTTCTTGCTTCTTCTTTGCCACCTCTGCAATCTTTAGTCTTTCACACCTTTCCTTAGCTCTTCTTTCTTCCCTCTCTGCAACGGTCTCCTCCTTTTCTTTCCTTATTGGCAGCATAAATTTCACCTTCCCATGCAGGTTTTGTTTCTTCTTTTTAGCTCTTTCCTTTCTTCCTCTCTCTCTTCTCTCCTTTGGGTCTTTTTCTTCTCTTTTGCTTTCTCTTCTTCCTCTCTCTTTCTCTTCTCTTTCTTTTGCCTCTCTGGCCCTTCTTTCCTCTATTGCCCTTTGCCGTGCGACCTGCTCGAGCTCCCTTTCTCTTCTCCTTTGGATAAATTTCCGGACTCTTTCTTCCTCACATGGGAAGTGATTGGCTGAATAGTAGTTGTGGCAAGGTACCTTCTGGTTGTCTGGAATTCCTTGCTCCCTGACTGGTGCTGGTGGATTGGGGGTGACGAATGGAACAGTAGATGTAGTTGGAAAGATGGGACCAACAGACGGACCAACGGTAACGACGCGACGAAGGGGCAGATCGGCAGAAGTAAAAACCACAGACCTTTCAGAAACGATTGGGATTGAAGAAGTCGATTGGAGGGCTGCGGCGACTGCTGCTTCACGTTTTTTCCTTTCTTTTTCGAAGGTATACCGATTGCGCCTCCTCTTCTGTCCTTCCGTAAGCTTTTTCTTCTTTTTCCCTTTCCCTACTGTCCCAGGGTTAGGTATCGAGCTTGAAAAGATCAGAGATATGGGTTAGGTATAAGTTAATGACTCCAAACGAGTCAGTTAACAAACACAATTAAGTTAACAACTCCTATGAGTCAATTAACAAACACAAGAAAGTCAATAACTCCAAATGAGTCAATTAACAAACACAAATAGCTTAATGACTCCAACGAGTCAATTAATAAAAACAAATAAATTAATGACTCCAAAGAGTCAATTAACACACACAAATAAGTTAATGACTCCAACGAGTCAATTAACACACACAAATAAGTTAATGACTTCAACGAGTCAAGCCAAAGCATCTTCTAGGTATATTGGTATTATGTTGTCCTTTGGATATTTTTCGATCACTTAAATTTTCTACTCACAGACACTGCTACAAGAACAAGAAATATTCATCGACCACTGACAACTTTGAGTACAAATCAAGGTAATGAACATTTGTCTTTGATTTAAGTAAAATTTGTTGATTATGACATGTTACTTCTCTCCTTCAGTTGTGAAGAAGAAACATTATTCAAGATCAAAGAACATTTCTTCCATTTTGGGTTTTCCATGTAGAGAATCCTCCGCTGTTGTCTCAAACAATACCACCACACAATGTAGCTCAAATCCAATTGACGTGTCATTGCCACTTGACTCTGCCAACATTTCTATTACGTCACAGCCAGAAAGCCCACATACGATAGAATTAAATGGCCATTCAACAGATGATGTGCCTTTTTTTGAGTAAGTTAACCTGGCTGAGGCTTCTGTTGGATGTAATGGTAATTGCATCTTGTCTTTAACTTCATGGTAACTTTTCCCACTAAAAGTTTTTTTTTACGATGTAGATGCAGATTCTGCCATAGATGCACTTGCCTTTCAATATTTACAAAAGAATGTGAAACTTCCATCTAACTCTTGGAACTGGAATTATAACGGCAAAACCGCTGCCTGCATGACATGGTTGGATACCAATGATGGAAATGTTGTGATAAAGACACTAAGAGTTCTATGAACAACAAGGTTGTCCTTCCACATTGGGGGTAAACTAATTTCACTGCCGAATGGCAAATGTAGCTATCGCGACTATGACGAACAAAGTGGATTTATCAAAACCCTCGACCGCCAGAATGTGTGCAAAGGAATCGCGAATTCTTTGGTAGTGAACGTTACGGGAAAATTCGCTATTTCAAGGGATGGCGATGTTTCTCGGTCGTCACGCTGTAGCTCTTTATCAAATGTGAACAGTGAGCTTTGCACTGCATGTTCGAAGGCCCTGAGGTACATCAGGAAGAGAAGCGTCATTAACAAAAATAGAATGATTTCAAAGAGGAAGCTGGCTGTGAAGAATAAAAAAATTAGGCGAATGAAGTCACGAGAAGTGGTCTGTAAAGCATGCTGAATTGTTATATGATATATAAAATTATTTCATCGATACGTTTCTTTACTTTCAGGTTTTTGCATCGGAACTGAAATTAACGCGAAACAAGTGCCGCGCGTTAACGGTGAATTTAAGGTACAACAGTTTTGAAGCTGTAATTAATAAGGCCACTGGGTGTCCGCCTTCGAGATTTAGTTGGGCATACGTCAATGGCTGAACCGGGCTGAATGGTGAAGTGGCGCGCTATTGCGCAATTATTCAATTTAAAATACAGCAACGGGATAGCCTAGTTTAAAACCAAGTACCGGTTAGGTTGATCAATAATAAAATAATAATATAAAAACAATAAAAGGCCCGCGATGGCTAAAATAAGTGAAATAGTTGTAGTGCGAAAACGCTACGGTGGGTTAGGTTAGGTTAGGATCGCACATTTCCTCGTTGCCTTTGCCACTAGATGGCACCACACGAATGACTGATTGTACAAGCAGTTTTCACGGCTGACTTCATTGTTCTTAAAATGCTAATAAAACAAATGACAAAAGACAGCCGCGTACGATATTTGTAAACAAACAGTCAAACACAAAATAAAAGTTATAAAATGAACACAAACACCAACAGATTTGAAATTCTGCTCAGACACGTAGTTTAATACGGCGAATCGAATAAGAAATAAATAAAAACGAAAAGTTCTCCAGTTTACACGCGATAATTCCCCCCAATTTTGCAGCCAATCACAAACCGGCTGGAACCTCAAAAATTTGAATTTCGACCGAATAAATAAATATATAAAATGAACACAAACACCAACAGATTTGAAATTCTGCTCAGACACGTAGTTTAATACGGCGAATCGACTAAGAAATAAATGAAAACGAAAAGTTCCCCAGTTTACACGCGATAATTCCCCCCAATTTTGCAGCCAATCACAAACCGGCGGGAACCTCAAAAATTTGAATTTCGACCGAATAAATAAATATATAAAATGAAGAAAAAACACCAACAGACTTGAAAATTTGCCCAGACACGTAGTTTAATACGGCAAATCTAATAAAAAATAAATAAAAACGAAAAATTCCCCAGTTTACACGCGATAATTGTTGAATTATGAGAGAAAACGAAGAGACAAAATACACACTTTTGTACGCTTTAAGTAAATTTGCATTGACTTCAAGTTGTAAACTTGGAAGCCTTCTGAATCAAAAGGTAGATCTCTTAAGAGGACTCAGGAGACACTAAGAGAGATACTTCTCCTCCACAAAGAAAAGGGAGAAGAACAGACGATAGGCAAACGTTCCGAAGTAGGGGAGACTGAAGTATGCCGGGACACCGGGTCAAGAGGGACAGTAGGAGGAAAAATAGTAGATTTTAATCAAATTAAAAATTTTTTTAGTATGTTATTTAGATACATACAATCTACTTTGGCATGAAATTTGGTTGAGTTTTTTGAGCAAGTTTGACTGAGTCTTCTGAAAACGTAAACCGTAAGTGATTGTTCCCTTTAGATAGGAAAGTATACATTTTACAGCCTCACAATGAGACTTTCCGAGATTGGTAGTGAACTAAGCCACTTGGCCCACTGCATAGCTGATATCAGGTCTTGTAGTGATCATGCAATATAAGAGACTGCCGACCGCTTCTTGAAAAAAAAACAACTTGCTTGAATCTGCAGTTGAAGAATTTTTGGTCAGTCTATTGAATGGATCGGCTGGTGTAGTTTTAGAGTGACAATCCTGCATACAAAATTTGGACAAGATTTTGTTGATGTAATTTGGCTGTGAGAGATGCAGATACTTCTTGTCACGGTTTCTGTTAATCAGGAGGCCAACAAATAAATCAGTCGGTCTTGATACAATTTCGAACTGGAGCTGTAGATACTCGATGATTTCTGAGACAATTTTCTTACTGCTGCTTGCCACCAAACCATCGTCTACCCAGATGCTTACGATAGTAATCTCTCCATTCTTTCGAAGAAAATAGACACACGAATCGGCTTGACTAGGGACAAGTCCAAATTTGATCAAAAATTCATCAAATTTCTCATTCCAATTTCGCGACGCCTGTTTCAAACCGTACAGGCTTTTGTGAAGACGATAAACTTGAGTTTCTTGTCCAGAGATGACACGGCCTTCTGGTTGGGTAAGGTAGACTTCCTATTTCAAAACACCATGAAGAAAAGGGGCCGTTCACATACTACGTAGTGGGCTTAGGGGGGGGAGGGGGTCAAACAAATTACTTCAAAATACTACGGGGGGAGGGGGGGAGCCCGGGGATTCGATACGTAGTACAAACAAATTTTCAAAAATTTTCCAATTTAAAAAAAAAATTTGTTTTTCCTAAGCTGGCAACGCTGTCGTTGTTTATTTTTGGCGAAAGCTCCTCATGGGCAGTCGATTGTTCTGGCAACCAGAAAAAAACTTTGCATCGTTAATTTTCAATATGTCACTGTACCAAAAATGATACAAAGAATGCTTACTTTTTTAATACAGAAATAATTGAGTTTCGAAATATATATAGGCCTATATTTTTTAGGGGGGGGGGGTCGAGCGAACTACTACGTAATTTCAAGGGGGGGAGTCAGCCCGAACACTTCAATCTACTACAAGGGGGAGGGAGGGAGGTAAAAATCCACCAAAATCCCACTACGTAGTATGTGAACGGCCCCAAAGCTGTGGTCACATCTAGTTGATATAATTCCAGATCTTCTGCAGCTGTAACTGCTAAAATAGTACGCAAGGAATCACACTTGACTACTGGAGAAAAGGTTTGATCGTAATCAATTCCCGGACGTTGGGAAAATCCTTTAGAAACCAAGCGAGCTTTGTATCTTTCGATAGAACCATCAACTCGGTGTTTAAGCTTGTATATCCAGCGGCACTTTACTGCCGAACGACCTCTAGGCAAGGTAGTCAATGTCCAGGTATGATTGCGATTGAGTGCTGCTCAATCGCATCTCCATCTCCTCCTCCATAGCTTGTTCCCAGAGCAAAAAATCTGGTGACGAGATAGCATCGTCGTAGGTTAGTGGTTCTGTAGTTGTAGTTTCTGCACTTAAAGCATGAAGCGAACTTCTTGGAACTGCTTGATGTCTCACTCTGGCTGGATTTCGGCGATTCCCCGGAGACGGAACTTCTTTTTTGATTTCAGATGGAGGAAAAACGTCATTCTTTCTCTTCGGTAGAAATGAAGTGGACGGAGGGAGTTCGTTGCTGATTTTCTCTGGAAAAAGCGGATTGGCAGGAAAAAACAGTTTCGTCTTTTTCACAAAAAATAGCGTCTCTACTGATTACTATTTTTCTTGTCTCCTGACACCAAAAACGATAGGCTTTCTGAATATCACTATAGCCAACAAAAATGCAAAGTTTACTCTTTGCGTCAAGTTTTTTACGTTGCACCTCAGGGATATTGTAAGGATCCGCCGACCAAATCAAAATTTAAACGGTAAACTTTAACGCGTTGCTTTTTATTGCCCTGTTTTGACCCCAAATTTGTTGCCCCGAATGACCGACTTTCTACTTTTATTACTCTAACGGTAAAGTCAGCCTTCTTCCGCCGACCTTATATTTTTGAACACGCCTGACCTAGTTTGACTTTAAATTCGACTCTCTGCGTTGCCGTATAAAAGACGGACAAACTTCACCAGCATTGGGAGAGTCACCACTCGACCAGCGAGGAATCAGTGAGTCAGTCTTCCTCCCTCCGTCTGTTATCTTTTCCCTTTTGTTTTTGCCGCTGTGTTTTGAAATGTAATTGGTGTCAAATTTAAATAAACATCATCACCCCAATTGTTTCAATATGAACATATGCCATTGTACCAAAAATTCTCAGATGAGAAATAGTTGGTTTCTTTTTGTACCATTCTTCAAAAGGTGTACAGGTGGTGTTGTTGGTACTCAAGGCACGATTGAGACAATAAACCGCGCATGCCACGGCTTCAGCCCAAAGTTCAAGAGGAACGGCTTTTGCATGCAATAGACTCCTCGCCGACTTCATGACGATCCGGTTTTCACGTTCGGCTACTCCATTCTGCTCCGGGGTATGCGGTGCACTAGTTTCATGTCTGATCCCTTCTTTGCTCAGAAAATTTGAAAATTCACTGCTAGTAAACTCGCCTCCATTATCCGATCTAAAAATCTTTACGTGTTGATTAGTTTCTGTAGTAAGTCGAGATGAGTAGAGTTGAAAATAATGAAACACCAGTGATTTGTGAGTTAAAAAATATAAAACTTTAAAACCAGTGTAGTCATCTTTGAAAATCAAAAAATAAACAGCCCCACTTGGTGATGCTACACTCATTGGACCACACAGATCCGAGTGAATGAGATGACCAATTTCGGTAGCTTTGATGTGTCCGGAAGTTGGAAAAGGCAGCCGTTGACTCTTGCCGTACGCGCATCCTTCACATTGCTGTACTGGATGTTCTTCTGATTTTGACAATTCTAAACCAATAACACGATTTGTTGACTCCATTAACTTGATAATTGTTGTGCTGATATGCCCCAAACGTAGATGCCAAGTTGTGAGAGGAACAGATGAGACCGACAAAAAAGCATTTGCCGTGGTTGGTACAACCTCAATATTTAAATAATACAAATCATCTTGACTTGAGCGCGTTCCAACAGCTACTGGAGTATTATTCTGACAAAGTCGGATCTGATTTTTGTCAAAAGTTACAACACAGCCAAGATCAGCTGCTGTCCCGATTGAAAAGAGGGTGATTCCCAAGTTAGGCACATACAGGACTTTTTCCAAAATACCATCATACCAGATGCCATCGACTTTACTACGAATTTTAACTGTGCCGTAGCCGTGAACTTGTAGTGCTGAATTAGTTCCAATTCCCTTTATTTTCCAATCTCCAGGTGTAACAGCTGTAAAAACGTTGAAGATATGCAACTGATCACTCATATGATCAGTAGCTCCGGAATCAGCTACAAATAAAGTTGATCCAGACCGTCTAGAAGAGGCAGACGAATACGCTGGAAACGCCAAAGTGTCGTTGTTGTGATGCCGATCAACATTCGGATCTTCTTCTTTTTTAGAAGCATAACCGCTTCGATCCTTTGATTTCTTCGCTCTTGATTTTGTGGCAGCTAACTCTCGTTCATGCTTCAATCTAATTGAACAATCCTCAACACGATGATTTTCCCAGGTACAATAAGTACATTTTTCCTGTTTGTCACTGCTACCTGAATAAGGTTGTTTTTCACTGTTGTTTGAAGGCGGGACATCAGTAGATTGGTTCCATTTACGCTTACGAGTACGACAAGTGGTAGTAGAATGAGTTCCATAACCACAAACAGAACAAAAAAGTTTTGCAGACAAACCGCGAGATTTGGGAGGTGATGAACCTGTTCGTTTGTTTAAAAAGGCTTGATCTTTTTCAGTGTTGCCACCAAAATGCTTGTTCATTGTTTCGGCTAAAACAAGCTTCGATGTCAGAGTGGCCATGTTTTTTTTTCTTGGTCTGGTAAAAGATCCCAGGCAGACTGAAAACTTTGAAAACTGGGTGGAAGAGTAAGAAGAATCTTAGTCATTAATTGCGTAGCACCAATTTCCACTCCTATATCTCTCAGTTGAATTGCCATGCCTTCAATGGTAGAGATGGTGCCATTACTGAATTACCGGGTTCAAAGGCATATTGATAGTATTGATTGCAAAGAATATGCTTACTCTCAGCTACATTTTGCTGATACTGAACAGTTGACCTTGTCCACATTTCAGCCGCTGTGCGACAGTTTAACAAACTTCTTTTGCAGGAATCTTCAATTGTGCTGATTAAACAAGAACGGGCTGCAACATCTTTGGTCTTCCATAAAGTGATTGCGTCTTGATTAGCAATTAGTTCTTCTTGGACATCAGGCAAGGGACAGATTTCTTGACCTTTAATAACACTCAAAAGTTGATGCTGTTCTAGTACCAACTCCACTTGAAATTTCCAGAACGAAAAATCTGTTCCATCAAACTTTTTAATGTGACTAACATCTTTTGAAGAATATGCTGCCATCACTTACAAATTTGTAAATTAAACAAAAAACAAATAATTCTCTGGGCCATAACCTGTTGAATTATGAGAGAAAACGAAGAGACAAAATACACACTTTTGTACGCTTTAAGTAAATTTGTATTGACTTCAAGCTGTAAACTTGGTAGCCTTCTGAATCAAAAGGTAGATCTCTTCAGAGGACTCAGGAGACACTAAGAGACATAGGGTCAATCCACGCCGATCCGTCAGATCTCGGGCGCGGGTAAGTCACGGATTTTGTTTAAATTTGGACAGTGGATTCATATAGTTATGAAACACTGATTTTCAAAATTTTATTGTATTTTTCCCAGTAGTTTCTGAGTTATCGCAAAATGAAAAACGTTTTTTTTCATTTTGCCGTAGAGCATTTTTTACCGGTGTTTTTTTATTTTTCAATTTTTGTCCCTATTATTTTATTTTTTGAGAAATTTAAATACAAGTTTCTTATCCAGTTTTTCACTAGCTTTCGTTTGGTTACATTTATTTTAGTCAAAAATTAGTTCTAAGTATAGTAATTTAACTTTTAAATTTGTAAACCCTTCCTTATTCAAAAATCGGTAGCCAAAATCTGCGACTTAATAGAGTAGCGTTTTTTTTTTTAATTATTCATTAAATATCAATTAACCATATGTATTAAATTCAAAGGACTTAAATTTATACTTTGGCTGAAACAAATCGGCAAAGTTCATGAATATTTTGGATTTTCAACTTCATTTTATGCCTAACGGGCTTTCATGTAAAGTCAGAAAGGGTTGGCTTAGCGGAACATAGGTGGCCTTTCCCCTTTACATTACCCTTTTATCCTTTACATTAACCCTTTCTGACTATACACGCCCAAGATCTGACGGATCGGCGTGGATTGACCCCATACTTCTCCTCCACAAAGAAAAGGGAGAAGAACAGACGATAGTGTAAGGAATGCATCAGCTCACTCTTTCTTGGAAAAATATCCTCCCTCTCATTCCTGGAAACAAGTCATTTTCCTTTCCATCCTTTCATTACGCTCACCTTGCGTTGGTGATCGCGTTGACTTTGTTTGTCTTATAAAACCCCATCAATTGTAATTCTTCGTTAGTCAACGCTGGGTTGTTCACCCAGTCTAGTGTTGATTCACCCCTTCGCGAGTCAAGTGTCAGGTCGTTTATTCGACCTGCTACTGGCTTGCTCGTATCCCGTTTAAACTTGTCTTATTTGTGTCTTTGTTGTGCTTGACGCTGGCTATACGGCTACGGCCTGTATGTATGCCTCCAATCATTTGAGACATTTATCGACTTGTTTGAATCATGTTAACATTTTACGGGAATATACCATCGAACGAAGTCCGCAGCTTCCCTTAATCGAGTAAAAGCTATTTACTTAAAGATGAAGTAAGTAGGGGTTTTACAATAGGCAAACGTTCCGAAGTACTTGGAAATACCGGTTCTAAGTAAACGTTCAATCAAATGTTGATTCCGTGTTTATATTGTAGCGTTCACGCATCGTTGTAAGAGAACTCTCGCCATCCGTTATAACTGTAACGGATAGACAAACGACCGACGGAAGTGTCATTCGAGTGTCATCCGATTGCTGATGCATTTGGATTCATCGACTGACCCTTTCCCACGCCTGTAAGACTATAAATGGGACTGTAGTGTAGACCTTGGGGGCCAGTAGTTAGATAGAACAGTTACGTTTACTTTGTGTAATGCTTAAGTGTTGAAGTGATTGAATACACCTTATTGATTCACCGAACCCATCGGCGATAACTCGTTACATGGTGGAGATGCAGGGTACCGATCTGTTTCGGGTTGCCCCGCGCCCCGTCTAGCTTTCTCTTCTTCCTCAATGATACGCAGATGTTCCCCCATGAGGGCTACGCGACCTTGAATCATCGCACGGCGCGTCAGTATCGGCTGGCTTTTCTGGGTTCTTGTCCCCCCCTCCCTTTCTAGTATAGTCTCACTAGCCTCAGGCGCTTTCAAAACTTGCCCTACTTTTTCAAGCTCAGTGAGTGACGGCAGTGACGCGTTGTTCAGTGTATACTTGACATTCTTCCTGAAGCTTGCCTGAAAAATCCAATTATCCAGGTGTGCAGTACACGACATTGGAACTTCAAAGACATCAAAAGGTTTTCTTCTAATTAAAGTGTTAACCTTTTCACGACTTTGCGGGCAAGTTATTGTTATTGTTGTATCTTCAGTAGTTGAATAACCCCACCTCCTATGGCCTAGATATACAGTTTGTTGGCCAAGCCAAGGTGACACATGAGTCGTGCACTGGGTGCGACTACGGGCCTCGTCCTTAACAAACAAAGACATTGCACACCCGGGTTCCCTGTGTTTCCGATTAATAGCGCTACTTATCGGACAAATTAAAGCCGGTGACATTAAACAACGAAATGCATCGTCTGCTGATAACTCTACAAAGGCTTGTCTATCAGTTGCTACGGCAAGAAATGGTGGAAGAGGATAAAATTGTGCACCTTGTGTGGCATTTTCTATAGGGCGCGGCAAACTGATTACTTTATAGAGTGTAAAACGAAAAGGAAACTCAAAAACAGGTAAATGAATAAAAATTCTAAGACCATTATTAACCGCAGCCACGACTACTTTAGCTTCAGTGTACACTTTCCAGACATCGCCCTTCTGGATGGACGGACTCAAGGACCATCCTGACGGCAGCACAGATTTAATTTCTTTCAGGGCGGCTTGAACTTGCAGCGGGGGAAAAAGGGTAGCTGGTAGACGTTCCATAGCCATAACAGCCAATCCAACGGCAAAGTTATCCAACACCTCTTCGACCCATCCCACGGCGGACCCAATTTGACGGAACGCATCTCCAACTTTCGTGGTAGCAATCCATTGCCTTTCGATCTCTTTCACCACCCCGTCCATTTTGTTGTCCATTTTCCAGGCCTCTCGTTCAATTTTTGCAAAAGCAATCTGTAGCTCGGCTATGGCGTCGCCACTTGCCTTAGTCTCCCACAGCGTCTCGTTAATGAGAGAAGCATGAACTTCCAGGGCATGCACAATGGATGTTGTCTCCGTCGAAAGCTTATTGATCCGGCCGTTCACGTGTTCGAGATCTTCTTGAGTAGAGACCCCGAAAAGCCAGTTAAGAAGTCGACCTCCTCCATCCACTAGGCCACGTTTCACTCTGGAGTCTTGCACACCGACGGCTGTTTTTAGTTCATTCCAGCGCTGATGAACCTTCCGCAATTTCAACAATTCTTCTTGTGCCCGTTCTTTCACATGTTGTTGCAATGCCTGTTTAAACTGTGATTTAACTCCGGCGTAGTGATCGGACATGGCATTCACTCGAATGTCTAACCACTCGTATAACGATTTTACCACTTGGTCCACTGGATCAAACGTAAAATCTGTCACTACGACCCACTCCGAGTCGGAAAAGGCTAAGTCTCCTTCCGACTTGAAGATCACCCCTTGATAGGCGACGATCTCGCTGGCAGCTACCGGATCCGGACCAGACATTACGGTAAGCAAAAACATCAACGGGAAAGCAAGTAAGAATGTTTTCCTCGGTGCCCGTATTCTCGTAGAGCGTCGAAGGCCGACGCCTTCGGGCGCGATGGCTGTAGCATGTGACGGCCCATCACAGCGTTTATAACCGATTACCCGACCCGTTGTATTTGTTTTTGTTTTTCTCTCTCTCTCTCCCCTATTCTGTAAGGAATTATTCGAATTGCTGAAATTATTTTGGTGTTTCTTGTGTAACTTTTCTTTTTCTTCTCAATAGCTATTTGTAGCTGTTATTTTGTTTCATGCTTGTTTTATTGGTAATTTGATTTTTTTTTATGTTTTGCATTAATGTCCATTGGTTCTACCAGTAACCCTTCTAGCATTTGTTGTGACATTTGTTTACATTGAATTTTGCATTCATTTGTTTTCACTAACTTTTGGCTAAAAATTGTTTCTTTGCACTGATTTTTTTTTTTTTTTGGCCGAAAATTGCTCGTGTCTCTTATGTTTTGGGGTTTATGTTTATTTTTCTCCTTGTTTTTCGTCGTAATAGTGCGATCGGGACGAGTCGCAGGCTGAAGGGGGGGATGTAGCGTTCACGCATCGTTGTAAGAGAACTCTCGCCATCCGTTATAACTGTAACGGATAGACAAACGACCGACGGAAGTGTCATTCGAGTGTCATCCGATTGCTGATGCATTTGGATTCATCGACTGACCCTTTCCCACGCCTGTAAGACTATAAATGGGACTGTAGTGTAGACCTTGGGGGCCAGTAGTTAGATAGAACAGTTACGTTTACTTTGTGTAATGCTTAAGTGTTGAAGTGATTGAATACACCTTATTGATTCACCGAACCCATCGGCGATAACTCGTTACAATATTCAACAATAATTCCCTCCAATTGACAACCAATCAAAACCCGGCTGGAACCCCTGGGGAAACAATAAACATTTTGGGGCCCATAACCACGGGATAGCCTTCAATCTTTCCCAAGGAAAATCTCTCAGGGATAAATTGAATGAACAGGTATAAAGATTGTGCGTGATACCTGATATGTCTCTCTTTTCAAAAACCAAAACTTGACAGTTAATGACCAATAATTTCCGAACCTGAACTTAATTCAATTTTACCTATCTGACCATACTTATTCAATGAATTTCATATAAGGAAAGATGTAAACCTGTTTCAATTGCTTTACTTCGTGTACCGATACGTTTGAAGATGTGTTATTGTCCAAAGAACAAACAACAGTCCAGGCGAGTTTCAAACTGGCCAAAAATGCCCAAACAAGAAATTTAATACAAAGTAATACTTAAAGTATCTTTTAATTTCTTTTTTAATATTGAGTGTGATCATACAGTATTCATGAAATATTTTTTTCACGAAATAAACATAAATATACGATAACAAATTAACAATAAAGATAATAACGTTAATTTTGAAATGCCATCTTATTGCCATGGGCCGTAGCGAATGCCGATAGGGATGGATACACTATTTTGGACTTAGAATATTTTTCAAGTGGGTTCTTCATTTAGTTCAAGATCGGCCACACGGCCACTGACGATAGATAACCCATGTACCACAAAGAGGCTTCAGCTGAGATACCCTTTTTAACTGAAGAGTTGCTACACCTCCCTTTTACACCATGTCTATAGGGCTGTTCGACCTCTTTTTTAGTATTTGATTTTATCGCACAACGCAGCATGCGACGGCCGATTCTGTCTGCTATGACCAGTGTGCTGTCGAATAAGGAAAAACTTGATTCGTTTTGTAAACGAATACGAATAAGAATAACGAATAAAAAAGGACGTTTTATTCGTGAATACGAATAATATTCAAATAACGAATAACGAATAAATTTTCAATTAAAATATCCAGAGTCATAGACCCCTGGTTGCTCCACTATGGCTATTTTCCCTCTCAGAAAAGGGGCACCCTCTTGCGGGAACATAATACGAAAAAACGAGGATTTTAGGGCGGAGCGTAAGAGTAATTTTCCGCCTGGTGCGAGCGCCACCTGGCTATAAATTAGCCTGTGCGTGGAGTGAACACCAACACACCCGCAAGAGGCGCTCTCGTCTGGTGGAAAACATCTAGTGTTCCCCGCAAAAGGGTACCCTTTTCTGAGAAGAAAAAAAAAGAAATAGCCATAGTGAAGCAACCAGGTCCCGATTATCCTGTTTTTTGGCCCGATTTCCCGGAATTTAGCCTTGTGCTTTTAAATTTCAGCCACAAGATGGCATTTTCTCATAAACTTTTTTGCTACCCTCCCTTTTTTTAAACTTGGCGCCATCCCAGCCGCCATTTTTCAAGATGGTGGTGGGTATACCCGTTTACCCATCAAATCCGTAGTGATGTTACGTTATAGGATTTTGACTACGTTTACGTTATCCGTTAAATTAACGTAGCTTTGAAATTTATACGTTAAGTTAATACGTTATTTAACGCGTTGTTTGAAACAGCACGTTAACGTACGTTACACGTTATTTTTAAGTTACGTTAAAGAAAAAAATAATTGTAAAATAATAAAAGGATCTTGATTATTAAATTTATTGCGTTTTTCTGCACAGGTTAGGTGATGAAATCAAAGGAATAATATTTTATCAATGGTCTTGATTATGACTACGCGACTGTTTTGAATACAGTCAAGACAAGTTCTCAGTAAATGACATTGAAAACGAAATGCCCATTGTTTTGGTTGTCAACCTACAGGAATTTAAAAAAGGCAACGCTGTTTTTTTCTGCAAATAACGTCAAAATTTAACGCCTGAAAATAATATTACGTTTACGTTTATCCGTTAAGTTAACTGTAACGAAGGCCTACAAATATATTTACTCAACATGCCCACATTTTATGATCTTATGTTACTCCCTTCTTCATTTATGATATCCACCTTTCTTCTTATGTTAACGTCTACAATTGCAACATATTTACATGTTTTACTTCCTTGAAACGTTGTTTGTCAATTCGGAGATGAAGTCATCGACGCTTTTAGCTGACCTCGATGAACACCTGCAACTGATGCGCATATCGCACAATAAATAAACAATCAGTTGATTGGTTGCTTACACGTCACAATCAACCACTTAATAAAACATCTCTTGATTGGTTGCTCGTGCCAAGTTGCGACAGGCCATCAGCGTCTGTGACCACTCCCGAAATGCGAGGTTTCGTGATGAACCCACATTTCCGACAAACAGAGTCGTTCGGCAACTTCCACAACGTTTAGACGCGGAAACTCTGTCGGTGCAAATTCTTGAATTTGCTAGAGTCTTCTCACAGTTCTGAAACGTTTAGTAGTCGAATTGCTGAGTGTTAATTTCTCCGCTTCCTATCGTTTTACCAGCGTGCGCTCCCGTAACGCTCGCGCTACATCGGTAAGCTTCCAAATTGTCCTTATTTCGTTGGCCATTATGGTCTGGCTCGTTATTCCCTTTCTTGTCATATTGTATGTTCTTTCCCGTGTAATTCTTATGGCCTTAGTCAAGTGAAATACATGTCTATCATTGTGGGTAATTCGCCTCCGAGTTCACTTAAATTCCAATTCGAAACGACATTTAATTCTTTGGTAATACTAACTCCCCAAGGGGATGTATTACATAATGGTGGCAGCGCTTTTTGAACTCAACCACAATGAATGATGATGTTATTACTGGCGGGTCTAGAATTCCACGAACTCCCATACAACCCAGTGTGCCCCAAATTAACGTTCCCCGGCCGAGTGAGCCAACTGTAGCTAGATCACTTAATTTCGATAAGTTGCATGCTGAACCCGTTTCTTCCGTTGTAAGTACACAACCATCTAGAGTTAGTTCTCAGTTGAGTAAGCTTAGGTCTAATGGTGCGTACGAAGCCGTAGCTCGCCTTGATCTTGTTTCCAGACGGAAACCCAGAGGTAGTTTTGCCGCTGGAACCGTTTCAGAGGAGCGTTCACCCTCTATTTTTGCTAGAATTGCTGCGCGTATTTCTCCAGCTAAGTCTCCTCCAAAAGTTTCGCCTAAGTCTAGTTCAGTAGCAAAAACTGTGTTAGGGTTTTTCACGAGGAATTCCCCGAATGGAAAATCAACTGAACCTGAGCCTACGACATCTATTCGACAAAATCAAGAACAATCAACAGAAGATATTCCAGCCCAAAACCAGCCAGCTTCCGTACCTTATCCTTGCGATCAAGAGCCTGAAGGAGAGAGAAGCGGACTTTCAGTCGACCGATCCGAAGATCTGGGTACAGCTAATTTGGTTGATTCAAGACATCCGTCTATCGAACCACTATTTACCCGAAACGAATCCAACGACGGTGTGGTCAGAACCAACGATTCTGCTGAGACATCTGACGTCGACCCTACAGGTGAAACTACACGCACAGGTGAAGAAATCCACCCAATCGGAAGCCCAAGCGTCCGTGCTGACATCGATCTTCATATCACATGCGAGACAATTCCTGATATTTCTGCTGAGTCAAATTCACTACATCACGAAACTGCAAGGCGTGACACCACAGAAACACGAGACAATCTTAGCCTCGTTTCAGAATTTTGCAACTTCCATCAGACACCGAGAAGAACGCTACCTACATCTGACGAACGAAGTGAGAGAGTTATCCTCCCACTTGGAAGTGCAACTACTGACCCATCAACAGTCGTTCCTGATAGACATCCGCAACCTAATCTTCTACCTGCGGGAGCTACGCCTGCTGACTCCGCTGGAACCGCTAATTCCGGAAATCAACTCGTTGCTGAGGAAATTGGACAACTTCCCAGGAGCAGTCAACCCGAACAACGTGCAGTTGGCGGAGGAGATCAAACAAACACTCTCCCAAATCAAGGTCCGATTGCAACGGTTCCTACCATCCCATACGGCGGAGGACGTATCCCAACAACCAGCACACCATCAAGACGAGAGGACCGTTCGACGTCCACGACAGGTGCGATTCGCCGACCACCGCCCTATTCGCTTTTTCCGTCGTCGATGTTCGACCCGACGCCTACGCGTACTGATTACACCACCCAGGAGCGTCGCAGACCTTACAGCGAATCTCGATCGTCTACGAGCAGCATTTCAACACAATCTCACAATCCAAGACAGGAGAGCTTAAGAGCGCAAGAAACAAATCCTAAGAACATGGCTCAATGTCCTTCCCCTAGTAGAGCAGCTACAGCTAGAGATCTTGATGATTTCCAGAATAATCAGCATACCTTTTCCCGTTTGCAATTACTTCCCTCGTTTTCCGGAAGTCCACTTACGCGTTTCGACTCTTGGCTAGAATCTTTCGAAGCTATAGTAGACACATCAGGATGGTCAGGAGAGAAAATTGTCCAAATGCTTCGTGCTAAGTTAACAGACAGAGCTTTTTCCGTAATTCAGGCCATTTTGAAAGATCTTCCGCATGATTATGATTCGGTCAAAGAAGCTTTGCTCGATCATTTTCACGGCGACGAAAATGTTGATTTATATCTTAAGAAATTTAACAAAGCTAAGCGTAAGCCAGGAGAAAAGATCGTTGATTATGCCCTTCGACTTCAGGAAATTTTCAAGCGTGCATATCCTGTAGCTCACTCTGAGAAGTCTTTTGCAATCATTTTAATGCAGAAATTTATTGAAGGCTTAGATTCCAAACTACAGACGAAAGTTAAGTATAAGGATTTTAAGGATTTTGGCGAACTAGTTACTTCAACACGGACGTATGCTAGTAGACTAGAAGCGTTAGAAACAGATCGTGAAAGGCAGGAGTTTATTCGGTCTATTGATGGCACACATGGCACCAATAGCGCAGAATTGACAGAGCTTAAGCAAATGATAGTAGATCAGAAAGAAATGATGATGAAGGCAGTGGCTAACGTTCACCATGAAGACAAGCCTGTTGTGGAAAAGAAAACTGAAAGTGAGCAGATTAGGGACGTTCTTAGTGAACTCGTGCAGAGCGTAAAGAAACTCCATCTCAATAGGAAAGACGTCTCATATCCTTCAAACACACAGTATAGGAAACAGGTTTCGTTTCAACCGACTTTAGCTAATCAGCAAGATGGTAACGTGAGAGCTCCGCAGCAGCGCTTTAATAACAATAATGGAAATAGACAATTTGTAAACTCCCAAATTAGTTCTACAAACAGTAGTCCGCCAGCCCCCAGACCTCCAAATGATTTCAATAATCGACCTTTACAGTCGTCGGTTGTTTGCAATTTTTGCGGTTACCGAGGTCATATTCAGGCAGATTGTCGCCGTTATCAACGTCAAGGACTAGAACAAGCTCAGCCGCCTATTTGTTATTCTTGCCGTGACATAGGGCATAGATCTAACAATTGTCCTAAGTTCAGAAACAATAATAGACCTAACATTCCCGGTCCTCCTCAACATCAGGAAAACCAGTAGGAATCAACTGTAGCTTCGGGTCAGTTGATGAAGAGCCTCCCCGCAAATCCCGACAAGTCGCAAAATTAACAACAATTACGAATGAATCGACTCCAAGAATTCCGTTAAAGATTTTCCAGGTCCCGTTCCAAGCATTATTCGATACAGGCGCGTCTAAAAGCATTTTACATGAACGTTTATTTAAGAAGTTACCCCCTAGAGGTCAGGCGATCTGCAGCCAGCTTGACTTTGATTTATATGATGTAGGAGAAAATAAGTTACATACGCTGGGAAAAGTGACTCTGCCCGTTGGATACGGGGAGACAATTTTACAGCAAGAATTTATTGTTACAAACGGTGTTTCTGAAGATTGTATCCTTGGATGGGACGCAATCCAGAAGCATGGTTTTCAGCTTGATGGAGAAACAAAGAGTATTTACTTAGCTAGAGATGGGCAAGGCCCCTCTTCTATTTTTAGGGTGCCGGAAATGGCAGTTACCGCAGTCAAAAAGACGACGTTACCTCGTCAGACGTCGCTAGTAACTGTAGGCCAATTGAAGGGTTCATTTCCGTATGTACCTCCGAAATCGGCATTTATCTTCACACCAAGTGAGAATTTGCCAGAAGGAATTTATATTGAAGAATTTATAGGAAAGGTATCGGGAGATGGAGCATATAACATTATAGTCGAGAATCATTCGTTACAGCAAGTCACAATTCCACGAAACACCAAGTTAGGCGTTATTGAAATCGCTCAGCAGATTATCGGAAAAGTAGCGTTAAATACATCAGAAATTAAGCCCATAGAATCTCGTGAGCCTATTGTAATTTCGGAAGTCGACCCGGAATTCCAAGCACCGCTCTCTCAATTATTAAATGACTTTCACGACTTGTTTGCTTCAAAAGATTCAGAACTAGGGAATACCAATCTCATTAAACATACAATTGATACAGAAGGAAGAGGCCCCATTCGACAACGCCCATATAGAGTTACTAATAATCAAAGGAAATTATTGGAAGACAAAGTGCAGGAGATGCTAGATGCAAAGGTCATCAGATACTCGCAATCTCCATGGGCTTCACCCGTGGTGCTTGTAGAGAAAAAGAATGGAGAAATAAGATTTTGCGTTGATTATAGGAAATTAAACAGCATTACAAAAAAAGACTCTTTTCTCATGCCACGCATCGATGAAACTTTAGACAAATTATATGGAAAGAAATTCTTTACAACCCTTGATTTAGCTTCCGGTTATTGGCAGATTCAAGTTCATGATCCAGATATCGAGAAAACAGCTTTCGTTGTAGAAAATAATCTTTATGAATTCGAGAGAATGGCGTTTGGTTTGTGCAATGCACCTGCCAGGTTCCAAAGGCTAATGAATTATGTACTGAGAAACGTCTTAGGAAGTAAAGCGTTAGTTTATCTGGATGACGTCATTATCTTTTCAGATACATTTGAAAGTCATTTAAACGACATTCGAGAAATTTTTAACCTTTTGAAAGCAGCCAATTTAAAACTAAAACTTAATAAATGTCAATTCGCTAAGCGTTCAGTAAATTATTTAGGCCATGTAATCTCAACGGACGGTATTAAACCCGATCCGAGTAAAATTGATAAGATAGTTAATTATAAAACACCAACTTCTGTTGACGAAGTCAGATCATTTCTTGGACTTGCCGGATATTATAGAAGATTTATTAAAGATTTTGGTTCAATTGCTAAGCCGTTAACCCGATTAACGCATAAAGATCTAAGTAGGAAACCATTTGCGTGGGGAACTGAGGAACAGGTTGCCTTTGAGAAGTTGCGCAATTCTCTAGTAACTCCCCCAGTTCTTGCATATCCAAATTTTAACGAAAAATTTTTTCTTTTTACCGATGCGTGTGAGTATGGAATTGGAGCAGTATTATCGCAAATGCAAGATGGGCAAGAACATCCAATAGCCTATTCTAGTAGACAATTAACAAAAGCCGAAATGAAGTACAGTACCACAGAAAAAGAAGCATTAGCTGTAGTTGATGCGATTAAATACTTTCGCCATTACTTATTAGATAAACCTTTTGAAATCATTAGTGACCATCGACCTTTGCAATGGCTTAAAAATCAGAAAGATAATAATGGTAGGTTAGGTAGATGGGCTATATTATTAGCCGCGACGAATTATGAATTGAAATATAGGCCTGGACGTATCCATCAGAATGCAGATTGTTTATCCCGTTTAAAAGTTGCTAGTATTCAACCAGTACCAAATAATATTAAGTTAATTTGCGAAAAACAACTTGAAGATGAACTTTGTATAGATATTCGAAATTATCTAGAGAAAGGAGTACTCGACGAGAAATTTAGCCAATCCAAGCCGGATTGGGCTAAAGAAATTGAATATTTTGAAATTATTGAAGGTACGCTTTATCGGCACGAATTGCCTTCAAAGGATAGTAAACGTAATGAAATTAATCATCAGTTAGTCTTGCCTTACTCCCTCCGCCATCTAGTGTTGAAAGAATTACACGATGCGCCGATGGGTGGGCATTTAGCTTTTTATAAAACTTATTTGAAGGTCAAAAACAATTATTATTGGCCTACAATGAGGAAAGATATATTAGAATATTGTCAAGCTTGTGAAATTTGTATCGCGAATATGGCATCAACTTATAGAGCCCTATTACATCCCCATGAACTTGCAAAAGCCCCTTTTCAAGTGATTGGTATGGATTTCTTAGGCCCTATTACTCCCGTTTCTCCTAATGGAAATAGTTATATCTTAGTTATCACTGATTATTTTAGTCGCTGGGTAGAAGCAGTAGCATTGAAAGATCAAACTGCCCAAACCACAGCTGAGTGTGTATATAAAACCATTATTGTACGGCATGGAATGCCAAAAGCTATTGTTTCTGATCGTGGAACAAATTTCACATCGAAATTATTCCGCTATTTTTGTAAAAAGTTAAAGGTTGATCAAAGGCTCACCACTGCCTACAATCCTGCTAGTAATGGTGAGACAGAGAGATTTAATCGAACATTAACCTCTATGTTAAGAAAAGAATTAAAAGATGGGCAACATGCTAATTGGGAAGAAATGTTGGATGATGTTTTATTTGCATACCGTAGTTCTACGCATTCTTCGACACTTGAAACCCCTTATTATTTAGTGCACGGTAGAGATCCTAATATCCCTATTAACGAATTTCTAGATGCTTCTCCTTCGACTTTTAAATCCGCCTCTGATTATGTAGGGAATTTAAACGATCGCTTGCGTTATAGCTTCCAACGAGTTCGCGAAGAAACCGAGAAAGCTCGGAATCGCCAGCGCGAGCAATATAACAAACGAGCAAAAGAAAAGAAATATGTTGTAGGTGATAAAGTCTTATTAGATATTCGTGTAGTTAAGGATGGCGATAGTAGGAAGTTTACATCTAAATATAAAGGTCCTTATAGAGTAGTAAAAGTTTATAATAATAATACTGTAGATATAGCTGATAGTTCTTATGTATGTCAACGTACGCACGTAAATCGTTTAAAACCATTGTACGAGACAATGTTGTGGAAAACGGAACCTTGTCCCCCAATTGAGAACCCCTCCGATTTCGAAAACCGATTTCGCAAGTCAATTGCGACGCAAACTCAAGACCATGACATTACCATGGAAAGTCAAGATCATGAAGATATATTGGCAAGTGACGATTACGAAGATGACACCACGCAAACAACTGATCATTTTGAAGATGTAAATGTATCTCAACAACAAGCTGATGTCGTCAGCGTTCATCGTCCTTCATCGGAAGATAATATTTCTAACCCAGAAGAATCAGACAACGAAACACAATCAGTCCAACATAACGCAATTAACGAAAATGACTCCTCACGCGCCGAAGTTGATGAAACCGAGAGTTTGCCATCCGAGCCAGAAGAAGAAACGCCAACTGTGAACCCCGAACTACTTCATGTTACTAGACGCCCGCAACGCAATCGACAAAAGCCTCTGCGTTACCGAGATGGAGTCCAATAGCAAGAAGAAATCCCACATATAAGTTCCGAAAATTATTCATCACATCATAACCACTACTCATTACCAATTGCAATCCCAACTGGACAGCTTTGTCTAACAAGAATGGAACACGTCAATTACGTATTTGAAGACAATCGATGAGAAAAAATTTCTTTCTTCTATTTCTCTCTTTTTAGTCTCTTGAAATTTTGCTATATTCTGTTATTCGCCTATCACTTTTCTATCCTGTCTTCTTTTCCCTCTCTGTATTTCCCCTCCCTCTTCAAATGCACTGTAGCCTTAGTAGTGTTTTAAATAAATAAAACAACAACAAAAAAATAACAATAAGAATAGTCTCAAAATTGGGAAAAAAAAAAAAAAAACATATACGGGATGAAAGAAAAAAAAGAATAAAAATATAAGATAGGGAAAAGATAGAGTTCAAACAATCAGCATAAGTTAAATCTTTAGTCAAGTAGCCTCAAAAATAGGAGATTCTTTAAAAACATATAATTATATATGTTTCTAAGGAATAAGATATATGATAATATCATAATTTTTTTTTAATTCGATTAGAATTGGAATTAAATATATAATTACATTGCGGAAAAATTACTTTAAAAATTTTGAAAAAATGCAAAAGCCGTTCGAACGAGGCTCGAATCTGGCGCCAGACTCTCCCCTAGCCGAAAGGTACAAATCTCCATCGTCAGTAATTCATTTCGAAGACCAACACTCCCTCCACCACAAGAGCTATACGGCCAACGAAATTGCATACTGAGAAGAGCGCGAGGCCTCAATATACAGGAAGGGGGTGGATAGGCCACAAGTGACCCGCCTTCCGTATATTGTACCGACGCACATTTGTTCCTTTTTACAAGCTTCCCCCGGGATTTGAACCCGAGTACCCACGCGTCGCAAGCAAGCTTGCTAACCAACTATCTACGCGTGGGGTATAAGCTATGTGTATATCCAAGCAAGTCATTCCATCTCGGACAAGCTAACTTTTTACTTATTGTAAAATAAAAAGCTCCCCGTTAGATAAATAAAAACCTTAATTAACTAAGTTCATCGAGTTATTTGTCATTTTTAATCAATAAGTTCTTATTTTCTAAGTTAGACTTATTTATTTCCAGAATTGACATTCTCATGCCATCTAGCGGTCAAAAAGTAAACTAGAACAACGTCATCTAGCGGTCGAGTTTTAAACTACGAGTAAAAGTACTAATACGCATAAAATAATAGGGAAATTATATTGGCATTACCGTAGCAATCCTTTAGTCCCGAACTCTTCTTCTATTCCGCCGCCTATTCTTCTTTCACTACTTTTCCTTTCTTCTTTTTCGCTTATCTTTCACTTTACAAACAAAGAAAACTGACACTCAACAAAATGGCGACCTGTCTTCGCCTACGCACTTGTTGTTATGCGATGCTTTCTTCGACACATCTTCAACCAGCCTCCGAATGATTGTCCGTTTACACAATAATAATGAACACAAAACTGTTTTATTCAACATTGTATTTGATTAAAAAAAAAAAAAAAAAAAAAACATACATAAGGGAGAGAGGGTTAGGAAAAAATATAATAAAAAAAACATATACATCAATAAACATCAATAAACATGAAAAAATTAACAAAATATATATTCAAGAAAAAAAAAATTGAACAAAAACAGTGTCAAAGAAAAAAAAAGAGAATAATAAACATTGAAACACTGATGGACCTGTAAACAAAAGAGAAAAAAGAGATTAATTGATGTAATGAAAAGTGAGAAAAAACAAACACTCACTTACCTCTCTTCCGTTATAAAAAATGTCTATCATATTTACACCTAGTTTTCAAATGAAATGTATTTCTTATGTGAATTCAATTGTCAGTGCATTATTACTTTATTTTGATTGCTTACCTTAAAAATGTTTTTATTGTCATGTTTTTCTTTTTCCCTATGTCCACCTAAAAGTAATACTTAGAAAAACTTACCTTTACGTAAAACACTGTTTGAAATTTACACTGTATCCATATATGTGAGTGAATACTCGACAAGGTATTACAAATTACACATCACAGTAGACACTTAACACACTTTACACATTTGTACCAACAAATTTACACGTATTTTGAAAAAAAAACCAAAAAAAAACAAAAGAAAAAAATTAACAAAATAAACAAAATAAACAGACAAAGAACAAAAAAAAGAAAAAATACCACAAAAAAAAAAAAAAAACAACAAAAACAAAAAAAAAAAAAAGAAACAACAAACAAACAAAAAAAAAACAAAAAACAAAACACAACAAACACTAACACACTGTTTCACTTGATTCGTTTCCTAACTAACAACTTTTCTGTTTTCGTTCTTGACGCAAATGCGTCATTGTTCCATTTACACTACGCGTATAGCAGCGCCACCGCTAGCTGCCACACCCAACGCGAAAGATATATATTTTATTTTCCTTTCCTTGCTGTAGCTTTTCCCAATGTTCCAACGTTGAAAATATTCTAAGTCCCTTTTTCGCCGTCGGCAATCTATTCCGTTTTATCTTCTTTTTATTTCCCCCCGTTTTCCTCCCATTCGCACTTTCCCCATGTATTGGACTTGCGCGTGACCTTGACAGCGCCGCGCATTTAGAGTTACATTTTTAACTGTTTTATTTCTTATCCGCGTTTCTATATGAGTAAAATTTTCGTAATTCTTTCTTTTCTATAATTAAGATCTTTTTCTCTTCTTTCTGACGACACCAAATTTGCCCCAAATTGTTGCTCCCTTCCAGTAGAAAACTCTGTTAAATTGAAAGTCCCTATTTCCCCTATCTCTGTTGCCGTGTCACCGTTAAAGTATAGCCGACGGAATGTCTTTTACCCTTTTTAAATCCATTAGAATATTTTCACTTTTCTTCCCCACATTTTTACCTTTTCTTTTATTGTTCCCATTTACTTAGTTTTAAGAAACCCACATGATAAAGTAGAATACTTGGCCATAAGAATGTTTCCATTTTTATATTTCCCTGTGTTGTTTTCCGTATGTTTCGTCTGTAGTAATGTCGCCAATGCCGTTACTATTGCTACTGCTGTGTCTCTACCTACGCGCGCGCGCATTTCAAACAACCGTATGCGATTGCGCCGAGCCTTTGAATATGGGAATTATTCAATTTCCTGATGCTGACTGCAAGCCGAAAATGAATTCCACGAGTGCTGTTCCAGTGAGATATGCTGTCTACAGTGATGAACGCGCCGCAGTGAAATTTCCGGGTTTTATTTGTGCCAAATGGAGAAATATTCACCGCGTGACTATGAACTTTTTCGGTCAAACAGTGATTGTGCCTGAGAAAATTCCTATAGACACAACGGCTTCTGAGTGCTATAAAATGATTAACACTAAAAAGTGTGAAGGATATGAAATGACTCTTTCGGATGAGAAGTATGTATTTTCGCATGAACCTCGATCTGATGGGTACTGGATGCGAACCGTCGATTGGGAAACTCTGAATTGTGTGCTTGAGCAAGTACAACTGTTTCAACAAATGGAAGATGAAGATTTTCCAACGCCGATCGGAAAAGCTTCTTCAACCGCTGGTACCTTGTCTCACAACCATCTAACTTTGGTTTGGGATACGACATACACCCATAAGGTTCAACACGAATTACGTACAGTTGAATCTGGAACCGGAAATCTTATGATGAAAACGATTAATGAAAAATATTTCCGCCTCTTGGACGACGACCGTCAACTAGATTTTCATTTGACTCTTCAACCACCTTGCGACCCCAATCATCGAAGTTGCAACAACCGAACAACGACTTTTAAAATCGTCGGCCAATCAAATTTAGTTTTGGTAACGTGGCCTTTCGTCGATAAATCTCTATCACTCACCGCCGAGTCGGCGTCCATCAAGGAGAAAGCCCAACCAAGCGTCTCTGTTGAAACCACCTCACCATCTAGTGACCCCGATTTGGATAAATTGGCCAATAAACAATATATTCAAGATCGTGCTATTGATCGTGATAATGAATTAGCGCGTATGCTACAGACAATTGAATGTGATGTTCGCAAAGCTAAAAATGAACGAGCAATTATCACCGCCCAATATAATGGTTGGCTCGCCGCTTCATTATTGAAATTACCTCGGTGTGCAAAATTGCAAGCTTTTGGACAAACCGCCGTAGTGATTCAGTGTAAAGCTGTGAATGCCACATTTGAAACCATAATCACACCATGTGGACCACAACCGAAATTTAACAATTATACCATTAATCTCGATGGCTGGGAATTAGTGAAATTTTCCCCATGCTATTGGACAAATGGTTTCGTCAATTTCAACGATAAACCTTACGCCTTCCGCAACAACACTTGGAAAAGGATCGACCCGAATATTGTACCGCCGGAGCGTACATTGGCTCATTCCTTCCGCTATGAAGACGTGAAAGCCTTCGACTATGACCATCGCAGCAATCCAGCTTATAACGATAATTTACTCAACCACATGAACGTTGTAGCTGACATCGTAGCCGCCATGAATGAACAATCACCTGCTGATTTCCCATCGAATCATCGTCCTCATGCAGCTGATGTTCTACTGACAGCAGCAGGAGTCGAGAGATATACCAGCTGGTGGGAGGTCATCATAATCTCCTTGGTCATCACCGTCATTTCCATCCTTGTCCTCATCGTCTTACGCATTTGCTGCTGTCTTGGCCTCTTCGGTATTTGCTGTCCTCCAATTAAAGAAGTTAAAACTTCTTATCACCAACATGAAGTCTGATTACGGGACGTAATCTTACGCAGCCCGGAGCGATGTAACGAAGGCCTACAAATATATTTACTCAACATGCCCACATTTTATGATCTTATGTTACTCCCTTCTTCATTTATGATATCCACCTTTCTTCTTATGTTAACGTCTACAATTGCAACATATTTACATGTTTTACTTCCTTGAAACGTTGTTTGTCAATTCGGAGATGAAGTCATCGACGCTTTTAGCTGACCTCGATGAACACCTGCAACTGATGCGCATATCGCACAATAAATAAACAATCAGTTGATTGGTTGCTTACACGTCACAATCAACCACTTAATAAAACATCTCTTGATTGGTTGCTCGTGCCAAGTTGCGACAGGCCATCAGCGTCTGTGACCACTCCCGAAATGCGAGGTTTCGTGATGAACCCACATTTCCGACAAACAGAGTCGTTCGGCAACTTCCACAACGTTTAGACGCGGAAACTCTGTCGGTGCAAATTCTTGAATTTGCTAGAGTCTTCTCACAGTTCTGAAACGTTTAGTAGTCGAATTGCTGAGTGTTAATTTCTCCGCTTCCTATCGTTTTACCAGCGTGCGCTCCCGTAACGCTCGCGCCACATCGGTAAGCTTCCAAATTGTCCTTATTTCGTTGGCCATTATGGTCTGGCTCGTTATTCCCTTTCTTGTCATATTGTATGTTCTTTCCCGTGTAATTCTTATGGCCTTAGTCAAGTGAAATACATGTCTATCATTGTGGGTAATTCGCCTCCGAGTTCACTTAAATTCCAATTCGAAACGACATTTAATTCTTTGGTAATACTAACTCCCCAAGGGGATGTATTACATAACGGACCCTCAAAATGGTACGTTAACGCATGTTTTACGTTATCCGTTAAGTTAAACGTAACATCACTACAAAACCGGCCCAGCCTACCTATTTTAGCAAATAGGCTACCTGGATCGCCCCTGGGCGACTATTTTTGGCGATGATCCGCGGGTAACTTGGGTTTTCGAGAACCGGGGCTGAGCTCTAGAGAGTAGAGACCAGACACCAGAGTCATAGACCCCTAGTTCCTCCACCATTTAGTACACCTATATTATTGCTATTTTCCCTCTCAGAAAAGGGGGTACCCTCTTGCGGGGAAAACTTTACAAAAAAACGAGGGTTTTGGGTCGGGGCATTTTCCGCCCGGTGGGACTGCCATCTGTCGACAAATGCATTTTCTGGGTGGAGTGATACAACACACCCGCAAGAGGCGCTCCCACCGGGCGGAAAATCACTCCGTTGGATTCACTGGTATTGTTTGAAAATGCCCATACACTTATAACAAACTCAGCTGCTGTCTTTTTCGAGAGTAATTTCATTCAATAAACATTTTACATCCTAAATTGGCAGACATGATGATTTGCGCAATAACGTTTCGCCAATTCTTTTCCCAATAACAGCGAAAATAACCAATCAATGATTCAGTTCTCTGCGTCCGTATCACAAATAATTCAACAAGTTCACCAAAAAAAAACTTAATAATATTGCAACGTAGTTTGCCATTTGTTCTTTTACCACTGTGTATTCAATAAACCAGTTCGTGTGGCGTAGTTTGATACAACAAATAAATGACGAAAAAATCCACCAATTTGGGGATGACATGACAAATCGACAACTCGGGCGAGTCCGAAAATATTTTCTTGCAGGTTAACGATAGTTGGATTCATTTTCGTCGCCACGGTTAGAATTTGGACAATCTCGAGAAATATGCCCAACAATTCCGCAACCGTAGCATTTCCGGTCGCCACCTCCGTATCCACCAACACCTCTGCCTCCACTGCCCCCATCAGGACAGTCTCTAGAGATGTGTCCAGATTTTCCGCAGCTGTAGCACTGTTAATGACAATCAATAATCAAATGAAACGTCGCAAGGGAAAAACAACGAGAATGCCTACATCTCGGTTTCTTCCACCGTAGTTGCCACCACCGCCGCCGCTTCCGCGATTATCAGGTGCGTCACATTCACGTGAAATGTGGCCGTTCTTGCCGCAGTTATAGCACGTCTTCGATCCTGATTCGGGACAATCGCGGGCAATATGACCAGGCTTGTTGCAATTGTAGCATGATGCTGTAATAGGGAGAAAAAGCTATTAGTTACAAACCATGGTCGACAAACAATAGGTGGTGATCACCATATCAATCGACTTCGATCGCAAAGAATCGAGAAAACGAATAGAAGGGTTCTCACGCAGTGCACCGCATTAGAATAATAGACTTCGGGATTGTAAGACATCATAACGATTCTATTACCGTTCAGTTCAGACTGCATCGGCATTGATAATAACTACGAAAGAATTATGGGCGACAGAAGTACATTGCCCAATAGTCGCCATTTTTTTCTTTCTTTTTTTATATCGCTGATGCTCACTCTTTACTCCTTTCCACCCACAAAATCAATAACTCAGGACAAACTCACACTCACCACGGCCGTAGCCGCCTCCATTATCACGACCAAAGCCGCCTCCACCACTACCACCTCGTGGGCCACCGCCACGTCCTCCGCTGCGTGGCCCACCGAAGCCTCCGCCGAAGCTTCCACCACCGTAACCTCCATCTCTGCCTCCGCCTTGGCTACATTCACGGGCAAAGTGACCCGTTTCGTTACATCTGTAACAAACTGTACTGCTCATTTTCCACCTTCTTCCTTCTGCAAACCAACATACAATCATGACTTCCGTTACTCAACAACACGCAGACTGCGCTGCATACATCACAGCCTTTCATACTCTCAGTTTTCGTTCAACACATCCAGCTAAACACAATTCTCTATAAATTTCATTTCTTTGTTTTTTCCATTAAAATTTACCACGTCTTTGTGCTATGGACACCTTTAAATTTACCTTGACGTCAGAAAGCCAGACGTTCAATAATCGAAATGAATCACACATTTCACGACTAAAAGTACCAAAAATTCAGTTTGAACTAATGTAGATTAATTGCAAAACATCTGGGAGATAAATATCGTTATTGTTATTGTTCTTGGAAATTATGAACACAACAGGGGCCGTATTCTAGCCTTGACTTAAGCACGGAATTTTTTCTTAACTTACTGTTTTTTGCTTAAAAATCCAATTTATGCTTGGATTTACCTAAAACCGTATTCTAGCTTTTCTCAACTCACCTTTTTTTCTTAAGAAATATTTTGAACTTGTCTTTTTAAACTTAAGAAAGCAAATTTTTGTAAGCCAACTATTAGTTGGCTTACAGCGGTTATTTTCTTAAAATTCCGTGCTAAGGCTAATGCTTACAGCTATTGTTGTCCTAGTTTTTAGTATTTTCACGTGTCATTGTTTTGATTTTCAAGTAACAACATCTAGTGGTCTTGTTGATTGTTGATGAATAATTGAAGATGAATAACATCGACAAGTTCGAACGTCACCTTGATGTTTTGAACGAAGTTTTAAATAGTGACAATGACAGTGATGCGAATGAGGATGAATTGTATGAAAAACGAATAGAAGTGAGAAGGAGAATGGTTCCGTTTTATCGTCAACGTGCTGATATTTTTGATATATTTGACGATAATAAAATTTACAAAGTATTTAGATTCGATAAAGCTTCTATTTGGTATATCGAAGGTATTCTCTATTTCATATTATTAGTAGTCTTAAGCTACTACAACATTTCCATGTGTATTAACTGTTGCATTGGCTGATTAACCATAGGACTCATTTCCAACAAATTGGGCCGCAAGTTGTTTGTAGACTAATTACAATCAACAATCAAGTTTACATTAAACTAATAAGCCACACAATTATAGCTAAGTTAACTTTCTTGCGATGTACTCATCAACTAAAATTTCTATTTGGAATGACGACCACGCTTTTTATTTTATTGCTGGGGCCATTTCAATCTCGTAAGTCTTTCACTAGCACAATAAACACAGTTCAAGATACCAAAACTGTCAATCAAAGAATCTTATAACTTTAAAAATACTAACTAGATTCTAGCTCTAGCAGACGCCTTGTAATAATAATAAAGTAAACAGCATCTATTACTGTACGCAATGTCATGAAACGAATATTCTTATTGGTCGCTATAAGGTCCGCCCTCTAAGAAAAAAAAAATTCTATGCTTGAAAAATCTGATCTTGGAATTTGAACTTATACTAAGTTCAGAAATAAAAGTAAGAAAATTTAAGCTAGAATACGTGTTTATTGAAATAACGAACTTACATTTTTTCCTAACTTACGTGAGGAAATTTTATAAGAAATTTTAGTAAGTTTAAGACCAGAATTTAAGCCAAGGCTAGAATACGGCCCCAGGAGAACAATTCGACGTAGGCTTCGATTTTTTTTCTACCTCGTTAAAAAGACCACAACAACTTATTGCAACATTACCCCAGGCACACTAGGCAACTTAAAAAAAATATTTTTAAATTTTTGTACTAAGATAATCACTGAACAGGTAGGATATAAAAAATGGTAACTTACTTAATCAGAAATGCAATATACGAAGCAGCTTGCTCGAAAGGTATGACAAGGAATGGATTGCAGTTGGCGAGCCTATCTCTGTCTCCCCTCCTCCCCAAATGCTCTTCTGCGCTCAACACTACCTTAGTGAGCTCGGCACTACCCGAACCACGCCGCACAGTTGGGAAAGCAGCAAAAATATACTATCAATACTACGTACACTATGTAGCACCATTTATGAATCTTACACATTCAGTACACAACTACCGAGCGCATGCGCGTAAATTACGCCATCATTGAGCATTTTATAGAAAGGAAACTATAGATTGTAGCTATTTCTAATTTACTTGGGCTGCATCATTTACACACGCTAACCTCAAAAAACGATGCGTCAGTCATCGCCAAGCTATTCGTTGAATTTTTATTACAAGGATGCAAAATTCTAACTGCATTTTAAAATAACTTGTCAATGAGATTTTAGATTAGCCGAAAACGATATTCTTGCACTGAAAAGTAATTCAAATTTCACCTGGTCATATTGAGACGATTTAAAGTAGTAATTTAATTCCACAAAATTTACTGCACGTTCTTTTACCACCGTGTAATTACGTTCGTGATGCGAAATTCGAAACGACACATAAAGATGAAAAAACCACCAGCTTGAAGATTACATGACATCTCGACACAAAGAGAAAAAAATATCTTGTTTCTTCTGTTTATCGGTAGTTGGCCTCATCATCATCACCTCCACCTCCGCCGCGGTTGGAATTCGGGCAATCTCGTGAGATGTGTCCAGAATTTCCGCATCCATAGCATTTACGGTCTCCACCTCCATATCCGCCACCACCTCGGCCTCCGCTGCCGCCATCAGGGCAGTCGCGAGAAATGTGTCCAGACTTGCCACAGCTGTAGCACTGCAAAATGAAGTTGATAAAATCATCGATTTGTAAAAAAATTTGCGAATATCAAAGATCTTACGTCGCGGCTTTGTCCACCGTATCCGCCACCGCCACCACGTCCACCACCACCACCGCTTCCACGGTTGTCAGGTGCGTCGCATTCACGGGAAATGTGTCCACTTTTACCGCAGTTGTAGCAAGATTTGGATCCAGATTCGGGGCAATCGCGGGCAATATGGCCGGATTTGTTGCAATTGTAGCATGATGCTAAACACGAAATAAATAAAAAAAACATAAAAACATCTGGCATACAAGAAGCGATGACAATTCGATAGCAAGTCCATTTCATATTTAAGAAACTAGACCAAAGAATTGACACTAGCGCCATAGGCAAACGGAACAATAGACATGGGATCCTGCAAGACAACAGAACCAAGTACGAATATTCCGTTGACGCCACGTCGACGTACATCTGCGATCGCATCAATTCCGAATTCATATCGTCACGAAGAAGAAATTAGAGAAATACGGATTTTGACGTGGGATACACGCACGTGCAACGGGAGAATATTGTTGGTTGTTACTGATGCTCACTCGTATCCTCTCCGCCTGATAATCATCAAAACTCTTGATCAAACTCACACTCACCACGGCCGAAGCCGCCTCCACCACTACCACCACGTGGGCCACCTCGTCCTCCACGTGACCCACCGAAGCCACCTCCGCCGTAACCTCCACCACCGCCTCCGCCTTGGCTACATTCACGGGCAAAGTGACCCGTCTCGTTACACTTGTAACATACTGAACTGCTCATTTTCCACCTTCTTCCTTCTGCAAACCAAGATACAATCATGACTTCCGTTACTCAGTACACACAGCGGCGCACCGAGAAGCACGCCGCCAACAAAATGTCACCCTCCGTTCCCACATTTCCAGCAAATGGCGTCCCAACATAACGTCGTCATTCCTTCATCCGCAAGAGATATTTCTTACAATTTACCATGGCGTTGAATATCATCCAATGATTTTCACCTTCTACTTTCCAAGTTTTACGGGTACAATTCAAAGGGTTTACATTTTTAACAAAGCTTACAATACTTCCAAGCAATGACGAACTAACATTTCAACCAAACCTTTTTAATTAATC
This sequence comes from Daphnia magna, assembly GCF_020631705.1. Classification (NCBI taxonomy): domain Eukaryota; kingdom Metazoa; phylum Arthropoda; class Branchiopoda; order Diplostraca; family Daphniidae; genus Daphnia; species Daphnia magna. Next base: position 7,505,371 of record NC_059187.1, read on the forward strand.
TGACTGGTCATCAACTCAATTTTTAATATTGAACCATTTCTTTTTACTTTATACGGAGAAACACCGCAATGAATACATACACACTACACATTTTTAAGTGGATCAAAACTTACCAAATTTGTATAATTCAGACAACAAAAACGAGACGGCTGGTTCGTATGAAAAGACAGAGAACGACTGAGACTCGACAGCGTTTTCCGGCTCCTTAAGAAGATGATTGCACGTGTATTTTTTGTGTGCTCCGCACTACCCGCTTCCGTCGTGCCGTGGACAGAAAGCCGTTCCACAGTGTTGCCTTTGCTTAATTTGTTTCTGCCGTTTTTATTATTTGACTTTGGAGAAGTTTTGATTTTTAATGCACTGGAAGTTAGAGCTCAATTATAATATGTTGTTTTAGTAAAAGTATGTTGCATTAAAATATGTCAGGTAAGACCAAAGGTTTTGTTTTGAATTTCAGCGTCTATGCGTTAGCCGCCAGGTGGCTTTCTTAGTTTTGACCACTTTGGTCTCAGCTGATGTGCCAGTATTCCGGTGTATTCCGGTGCAACAAATTTCTGGCGCGCTAGTACGTTTCTGATTTCGAGCTTTTTTCGCGTATCAAGCCCTTGGATGAACCAATTAAGTAGTTAATAGATTAAAGATTCGCCAATAGTTAATACAAGTTAAGTTTGGTTAACTTCTGAAACAAACTTAAGTGTCTATTTATTTACTTTTGTTCGGATAGGTACGGATTTAATACATCTTAATAGTTCCGTAAAGAGGTAAAAAAAACCCGTAAAAAAACCAAAAGACATGACTTTGCTCAGTGCTTTGGCAACCTTACTGTATATTTCTACAAGCAACATTTGAACATTTGAAACAGTTTGTGAACAGTTGACACTGCAAAACGTAGCAGAAGGCACTTTGACTCGCGTAAATGGTGCGCTCATCTCCCTCTTACGAATAAGAAAAAAGTGTCGGTATTAGGAAAGGATGTCACTGTCGGTGCACGATAGGGAGCTGCGCTTCCGCCTTTGTCGGAGGTTTCGATGGTCAATCAGATCCTGATCGTCGTAGGGGTCGGAAACGTTGCTGACTTCATCGTTATCGTATTCCAAGTCGCTACCCGATTCAGAAGTTTCATCATCAAGTATTCGATTGACTGGGCCTCGTACTTTTGCTACCATTTCCGCCAGATCTGTAAATGTTTGTGGTCCTAAACAAACATGTTTTAATATGAGAAAGAAACGTCGTTTAATAGGTCGAAATTCATCAAATTACCTCGTCGACCTTGAGATCGGTGCTGAGTATCATTTGTTCCGTAACGCTGATTATACGGATAATAGTTATTTGAGGTATTGGTAGTTGGTGAATATTTCTTCGTTTCTCGGTAGTGAACACCAGGTTTGGTGTAAGTACCAAGAAGTCCAGCTTTTTGCAAACCAATGAAGTAAGTTTTCCCATGGTTGTAACCGACATCCTGCATATCCAGTGGCACACCATCGTTATCAAAACAATTATTTTGTAAAGAATAGTTCTATACTTGCCTTGATTTCATGAAAACTACCAAATTGTAACGTTTTATACTTGTCGATGGGTGGCCTTATATACTCACAATAGTCACTTTTTTTAACCTCCTATGATTGACAGGAAGTTTTCAAACGTTATATAGGTCAACCTAAAAAAAAAATAATAAAACCTACTTCTAACTGACGAACGCAGGAAACATATGCAAGACGGGACTGAATGTCTGGCAAGTTAGGCACTTTTACTGGACTCGCAAACGGATTCCATTTTTTCCAGAGCAACCACCATCCGGATAAACAGTCTCCATAATTAGTCAAGTCGGTATCGTCTTGCGAACCTACGTCGATTGCCAGAATATGTTTGGCACCTCGACTTCTCATTACGTCGGCTTAGAGAAAAAAATAATTTTATAAAATCTCGTATTTGTTTTCGTTAAAAAAACAAATACAAAAACAAAAACATGTTTTTAAATTTCTCGTCACGCGATCAAATGTAATGGAACCTGCTCACCTGAATGCATTTTCCGAAAACGACTATCGCCAGATACGAATATAATAAACAACAGCAATGCAATTATACTTTACCAGGTACGTTGTTGACGTAGCATCCTATATAGAGGAAAATAAAACGGATTTTAAGCATCAAGCTTTAGAATTCTACAAGGAGTATCTTACCGTCAACTAGCAGATGACCGTCGGTAGGATCGCACATCGGAGGTAGCCTATTGTAAACGTTTACTGCGTTAATGCAACTACATCAGTTATACGTTTAGTCAATATATTACCATCCGGCAATTGACATGGAGGCCCGAACACTTCGCCATAGTGAGCCTGGTATTAGTGTTTAGGTGTTACAATCATAAGCGACTGTTTATTATTTTGTCCACACGCAGATAATAAGAATGGTGCAAGGCTATATGCTGTTCCATTAAAATGATCGGAAAATCGCATGCTTCCTACCTGATTCATGGTTGCGATGGTTATTGTTTTGAACAGTAACCACCAAAGGTATCATGCGGCCAAACGAACTTAACTATCAGGGAAGATAAAATAATTAAAAGCAAGGTACTACCTGGAAGGTTATTAACATAGCCGCCATCGAGAAGCAAGTGGCCGTCTTTTGGATCGCATAATGGCGGCATGTAACCACTCAAAGACATCGATGCTCGCACGTATCGCCACACAGATCCTATAATATGCCCAAAACGAAGGCTTTCTTTAATGAATAAAAAATAATTTACCTCCATCCATTTTCAAATACGCCCGACACCACTCAAAACACATTTATACACCAGTCCCTAGCAAAATGTTCTGGAGAAGGGTCTGGAGACTTGGGAACTACCAACTACTATTGCGGGTTGTACACGCATGCAGATATTACTAAGTAGATAGCAACCCAGCCTTGCACTCACTCAATTATGAAAATGTGCAGGAAGTGTCAAATAAGAAATACCATGACTATGAAGCCTCATGCAGCTGGAAGTGATGTCGGTGGTGATGGTAAAATAAGGAAGCCATAAATCTTCTATAAGAGAATCTTCTCCAAAAGTTTCACGAATCATCGTATTAAACCCGGCACCACTAAACATAGATGTTACTGGGTACGTTAGATCAACGAGCTGCCGCCAAAGTTGTGTCATTTTCTATACACGAATGGGAGAAATGTTTAAATAAATGTTGCACGTGATTACAGTCAAGACCATTTCTGTTAAAACGTACATAAGACCACGAACTAGCTTTGCGAGTAACTTGATGAATATCCTTTTCCATACACCAAAGTGCACCCATGAACGCTCCTATGCTTACACCTCCAACCATATCTATTGGAATACCAGCCTCCTGTTGAAGACGACGAAATTTTTGCTAAAACTGGAGAGAAAAAGAAAACAGAATGTTGTATGTCACCTGAATAGCTTGAATCATGCCAACGTGAGCCGCTCCTCTTGCACCACCACCACCGAGTACTAGCCCTACGGATTCGCCCGTCAATAGACGAGCCAAGCGAGAAAAATCGGAATGAATATTGCGTTCCAAAAGCTGCGGCGATTTAGTCGTCCCTTCAGCCTAGAGAAGAAGGTAAACGAAGTTATAAGATGAAAATCCCCCATTATTTACGACTACGACGGATTATAAATACCAGCCGTAATGCATGCTTCTTAGAAAAAATTCTTGGTGGACATTGAATATGATGATGAGACGAACACCAAGAGCGAGCGTTCAGCCATTGAACAGTATTTCGTGGTTTATCGCCTCCCTCTTTGTGTAGAAGAATCAATTCCTTCTGTGTGCGCACTGCGATCGTCTCAAGCTGCTTTTCAATGTTGCCGACTGATGGTTCCATGGTAGCCAATGCTACAATCAGGATACAATCAGCTTGACGAATGCAACGGTGGGTCCAAGGTGTAAGAGACCGGTCACACTGATAGAGGACGATTCGGTTTTGATCCTCTTGTTGTCCGAGCCACGCAGATAACTTGTATTCGTTAGCTGATTCCATGATTGTTGGGCCGAGGATTCGGCGAATATAGTCAGAAGTCAATAAAACTGTAGGACCTGAAAAGACACGAATTTTTTCGTTACACACACCTTTATGGAAGAACAGTAAGTTAACGGCTACCGATCCAACTCAACGATGTGTACAGTTCATGGCTAAATTGAGAAAGGGGAACATCATCGGAAACGGGTAGAATCGCTACAGTGGAAAAATTGGATTGAGCGGATCGCTGTTGCAGTGCTTGATTGAAATTGGAACTCTGCGTTTGCCAAGTACCTGTAAAATAAATGTGTCGTCTGATATTAAGCTGGCTTCGTTTATCAACAATAGGCTAGAATCTATTACCTAGGATTCTATGTCCAAGAAGATTGATTAGACGCGATACTACCATAGGAAACTTGAGCTTGATGGCGTCCAAAAGCCCTTCGGGCAGCTTAGCTAATTCAGTATCACGGACAGCCATAACTGTAGTACTGCGAGGGTTTTGTGTCAATGTTTCAACGATTCCAACTAAATCACCACGACCATACTCTCCGACCAATTCTTTTTTGCCATCGTGATGTGTAATGACGGATCTAAGGCGACCACTCAATACTATATATGTGCAATCAGACTCATCATTTTGCCTATAATTTTGGGAAAAAACAAAACAACAAACCTATAAATAACCATAGAAAATAGTTAAAGTGATAGGAGAAAAACCTGTATAACGCTCTTCCACTCTCAATATAGACCCAATCTAAAGCGAAATCAATCTGACGTACAAAAGGTGATAAGCGGTAAATGACAGTGCGAGCAATATGTAACACCACTTTTGGCCGCTTAGACATGATCCTAATAAAAATGAATAAGGTCAATACTATAGAAAATGGTACTGTAAAAATTATTTTAAGTTTACGAGTAAAATGTAGATTTTGAAAGCATGGCAACACATGTTGTGTGACGTGAGCGGACAGTGAAAAAGCTGGGCTCACCAGTCAAAACAGCCAGCCCACCAACTAGTTCCCCCGAGTGGGCAAGAAACATTTGAACGTCTTCATTTTTACTGGCAGCGCGTTGAGAAACACAAAGAGTTCCAGAAATGACATAGACGAGTGCGACGTCTTTCATGGCATCTTCTTTCATGATATAAGTTCCAGGTATCAATTCTCGGACCTCAATGTGACCTGTAGGGGCATTCCAGATGCAAAAAATAACTCAAGCAATTGCACAAATAATTAGGATTACCTTCCAAGAATGACGAATCTTCAAGACCCAAGAGCTTTACAAAGCCATCAATCCCAACCTGCAGTAACAGTTGATAATCTTTTTCATCTTTGATTCTTCGTCTACCTTCCGAAAGGGGGGTCGTCGGGGGTGTGGAGCATTCCAATGGGTCAGCCACACTTGTACTTTTCTGCGTGATAATATGCTCACGCATTCGAAGTTTGATGGGTGACGAACTTCCTCCATGGTGCTTGGTGGGGAAAGACTTGACGAGCTCGGCACTGAGGCCAAGGTACTGATGAAGGGCCAAAAAAGTGACACGTTGCAGGCGGACCATTATGATTTGTATAGCGCGGACCAATGCATCCGGGTGTTTGTCAAAAACATCCTGAAAGGCAGAGACAGGCAGTTGAAGAACAGAAGATTCTTCTATAGCTTGGGCAGAAACGGTTTTGAAAACACTCGGTTGGCCAGTTAGGTAGTCGGTAAAACTCAGCAATGAACAAATAGCTTCTCCGCCTTTCACTTCTTTAAGTGTTATAGTAGAGCCATCCCCTTCCGTGCTGTAGACTCTAAGTCTACCACTTTGGACTATATACATATTAGTATCCTGGTCGCCTAAATGAAAAAGAATGCAGATTATTTGTAGCGCTGGCAATGGACGCCAGAAAAGTATCGTTATTACCGATCATAAACAGATGCTGGTTGCTTCGGAGATCTACACTTTCAATGTGCTTGATAAGTTCAAGGAACAAGGGTTTCTCAAAGCAGCCAAACATTCTCATATTTTGCAACATGTAAACGACTTCTGGAGGCAATCTTTGATCGATTGATTCCGATATATCCTCTTGAAGATACTCCATGGGAGGCTCAACATTTTTTAGCTGTTGAGGCATGTGATCGCGACGAGGTAGGAGACGACGGGCAAGTTTCATGACTAGTTTTCTCTTTTTTCCAGGTGGTCCACGAACTTGACCTGAAATCATTTTCACTTTCTGTTTTACTGAAGATATTTTGCGCAGCATTTTGCGTCCGTAAAACATGACCTTGTCTCGTTTTCGGAAACGGGGCTTGTTCATTCCAGACCTGACCAGTTCTTTTACCTCAGCAACTAAAAATGACAAAAAAAAACAAAAAAACAAACAAACAAATAATAATAAAAAATTTAAAAAAACAAAAAAACAAAAAAAAAAACAAAAAAAAAACAATGTTAATAATTTTTTTTTACATCTAAGTTAGAAAAGAAATCATTTCACTTAAAACAGAGTTTTATTCTTATAATTTGCCATAACTAAAAAGGAGCTAAATGCAGTTGGACACATTTACTATAAATTTAAATCAACTTTGAAATAAATTTATGTATTTTAGAAATTGTAGACTTTATAGACAATTCATTTCAAAAATAAACAATAGAAGTTGATTAGAGGATATAATCTTTCGGGAGATCACAACTCAATACGCGTGTAGTTTCTACACATGTACAAAGACATTAACACTTTTACAGACATACCTTTAATTTTGATGGGCCTCGCAAGGTATACTCCAAACATTAGAAGTAAAACTATTGTAAGGACTGAAAAACCTGTCAAAAGGTACTGAAGATCATGCAATAAAATGGTTATTGATTAAAAAAAGTTATTGATTATTGAATAAGTTTAAACAAAATCAAAATGTATGGCATAAGGAAATCTTACTTGACTATAATAACTGGTTGAAAGGGAATCCATTTTCTCACAACTTATAGGTCTATCAGGAATGCAATCTTGTCACGAACTTTGACTACGCACATGATTTGTTTTTTTTTTCTAATAAATTCCCACTAGCGATGGTGATGGGAAAATGTGAAAAGAAAAACTGCAGTTAAAGCAGACGATTCCATACCACGACGTTATCTAGCGGCTATTTGTATAAACTGAAATTTGAATAAAAGAAAAAAATTCTTTGTATTGAAAACCATTGAATTTTGACGCATAAGACAGTTTTTTAACATTTTACTTTGCTAAGCTTTACACGTTTCCTTTGCATTTCTTATTAATAAACTAAATAAAATATTACCAGAATTTTTCCCTTCGTTTATGTTTACAGTACTCAAGTTAAAAGATCTGTCGTCTGGAATTGTCCTCAGGCTATGGTTCATTTGAAAGTTGAAATTCCTTTTATTTTAAATAATTACATTTTACATCGCTTGTCTGTTTCACTTTGTTTTTTTTTTATTTTCTAATTGCATTATCAGTTTCATAGATATAAAAAATCAACAAGTCAACAGTCGACAACATAAAGTACCAGATTGACACATTCGACTTTAGACAAAAAGAAGTTTAACAAAAAAACATCGCCGAAATTTGATTAGACACTCAAGATAACACATCGGAAAAATATCCTGTCGCTTAGAAACATCCTGATCTATCTTTGTATGTCTGTGTCTGTCTACGTAAACTTGTAAGTCTGCTGGGATATTATTTGTTGTGAGAAAGAATGAGAAAGCTGTTGCTCCTTAGTACTTCAGTGTTACAAAATGGAAAGTACCTGGAATATGCCTCTGATGTCATCAAATCCTTTTTTACTGAGTATGTGTTTTGGCTAATGTTGCAGAATTGCTAGTTATTAATGATTACCAAATCTTAGAAATGGTGTATCAAAAATAGTGTTCATACCCTACGCAGCCCATGACCATGATGCCTATGAAAGAAAAGTGAAGGATGCCTTCTCTGAATTTGGTATCAAGTTTCTATTTGAGATCTTGCCATCTTTTACTTTTTTTTTTCTTTGTAGGTCTGGAACTTAATAGTATTCACAAATCAGGCAATCAACTGTCTACTATTAAAGAAGCTCAAGGTTTTTTTGTTGGGGGAGGAAACACATTCCTATTGCTGAAAACACTGTATGATCTGAATTTACTTGAAGCAATCAGGGATAGAGTAGTGCAGGTACAATATAAATTTTCTTTCATTTCCTGTTTAAGGTTTAAGTTTAAAAACAAACCTTAAAAACAAGGATGGTGTTCCTTATATGGGTGCCAGTGCTGGGACAAACTTGGCAACAGTTAACATTTGTACTACCAATGATATGCCAATAGTTCACCCTACTAGCTTAGATGCTCTGGGTTTTCTTCCTTTCAACATCAACCCTCACTACCTGGATCCTGATCCAAATTCAAAACACATGGGAGTATGTAAAGTCTCTTTTTTTTTAAATTAAGCAAGGCTTTTTTAAAATCGTGTCAAATTGAATTCGCAGGAAACAAGAGAAACGCGTATATCGGAATACCATGGCATTCCCAATGTTTGCTCACCGCCCGTCTTGGGCTTGAGAGAGGGCAGCTGGTTACAGGTGAAAGACGATCAAATTCTTCTTAAAGGATGTATTCCCAATCAGTGCGCAAGACTCTTTATTCGTGGTCAAATACCTAAAGAACACGAAGTAAACTCTGATCTAAGTTTCCTGCTGAAAATGTGATTGACACAGAAAATTTAACGTTATGATAATAATGCTGGGATAGCTACAAATAAATCCAATTTGTAAGGTTCTATACTCTCATCATATTTGGAATCTATTATGCATCAGACTACAATGTGAGTCACTTAGAAATCTGATAGCCGAAAAAAATGTGCAATGTTGTTATTTAGAGCTTAGTCCCGATTAGCTTCGACCCAGTGCACAGCACCGCTACAACAGCCAATCGGGCATGGTGAAACAGTGTGAAAATAGTTCTCGAATTCAGATTTGATTTGATTTAGGGAATGGGTGCTGTGCTGCTGTTGCAGCAACTGGTCTTCTGTACAACGAAGACCTTCCGCACCGGCGTACGCAGTCGCACAAATTGGTTTCCAAAGGGAAAAAAAAAATAAATAAATAAAAAAAAAAATCTCGAATTCAGAGAAATCTTGAATTTTTCTGCCACTTGTTTACTTTTTTAAGGTCGCATTTTGTCAAGTATGGCAGAGGGCATTCGCTTTTCAATTTCTTTGCAAAACAAAGTTATAATAAATTGGAATTGGTACCCATCGCACAGGTGTATAGTACGTATGTGCAATATTTCGGAAAAGAATTAGACACGGCTACGAAATCAGAAGAGATGAAGCATAATCTATATATTTACAAAATGAGGTAAGCTAAATAATGCACAAAAGAACTAAATAATGTCATGAAACAAACTTTCCAACCGGACTCGATTACTGACAATGTTGTCGCAACTCATTGAAATGTTCTACAAAGTACGAGCTCTGCCAACGAATAACAAATATGTACAATGACATAAACAGCTTTCCTTCTCACTGTCAACAACATGAGCAAACTAATATATATAAGGTACGTTATTTAAACCACCACAAAAGGATTAATGATGTTCTAACATCTGAACAAGAATCTTTAAGTTATGGCACGGATTTTTTACGCGCTACGTATCGCTTAATGTCCGTAATCCATTGTCTTCACGAATTCGATTGCCGAGCAGAACTGCGTCCACCAGTACTGATCTTCTCCTTCCAATCGGTTGCCAAAGAAACTATTGACATACTCGACTGTCGACAGTAGACACGGCGGATTAGCCTGTAATTCCATACCGTGGCATTACTTGTTGCTAATGAAGGGGGGGAAAAAAATTAACCTATACCTTAATGATGACAAAGACAAAAACTGGCATGAAGTCGTCGGCGGCCGGAACACCTCTTTCTGCCGCAGCAGCGGCTAATGAAAGTAGATTCATAATGGTTGTCGCGCAACGGATCACACAAGCGACTTTATCACGGGGCGTTTTGTAAGCACTTATAGAAACCAATTCTGCTTGAGCCGATGGCCACGGGCATTCGTAGCGATAGATCTTCGGAATCCTCAAATCCTTGTGGCTAGGAGTAACCACTTGCCCCAACTTTTCTATGTGTTCATGAAGAACCTGTTGATAATAATTAAATTAGTCAGCGATAGAAGGACAGTTCGATTTATCACGTCACATGCCTGATCTCTGGACACGTCGCCATCGCCATTTGGATAAAGTGCGTAGCTATAAATCAAGGCCATTAATCTTTGTTCAACAGCGGTTTGAGCTAGCTCGATCTGATAGCGACTAGCAGATTGCCACATGGAATCGCGTTCCAATTCTGCCGAAAGACGATGAAGAAATGATTCAAGCCAATCAGCCTTCTCGTCGGCCGCATGCAATTGCTGAAATTCAACGACAAAATCGTTGAGCTGTTTCTCGCGTCTCTCCAGAAATAAGCGGACGCAAACGGAGATTAGGAAACGATGACAAACGGCCTTGTCTTGTTCGACGCGATTACCCAATCGCTCTAAATGCGCCAAGACAGAGAGCAGGGACTGGCGACATTGGATTAAGTAGGACAGGTAGGGTGCTCGGCCCTTATAATCTTCTTTGAGAGAGTGAAAAAGCTTTGAACAGCCATCAGCGTCAAAGAGACGGACGCAACGCAGAGTCTCATGAAGCTGAGCTACCAGCGAGCGATCTTGCAGGTTGATGGCCTCTGCTAGCTGTAGTTTGAGAAAAATGATCAATTCATGTTCCGTGCTATTGCTGGCGGCTGTGGCATTGTTCATCACGTGGAGCGACTGGACGTCCGCCGTGCTAAGAACAAGTCTGAGCTTCCTCTTCGCATCAGCAAAAGCGTAAGATGATTCAATATTTAATGGATCAATATGTTGGCGTTCATCTTCGCCTTCATCTTCATCGACTGACTGTTCTTCTGCCAAATTGAAATTGACCATCGATTGAGTTCCATTTGAACTACTGGCATCTCCTTGGCTGGTGAGAGTAGATCCTTTCGAACGATACTTTGCCAAAATATCATCCGAGCTTTCTGTTGCTAGCGCAGTGCGAGCTTCCTCCGATGCAGATCGCCGTAGCGTACGGTTATAAGTACTGTAATTTACACTGTCCGTGTGATCAATTGCACTTGCACGATCTTTTGTTCGACCACCTCGCTTGAAAGGCAGTTTAAAGTTGCGAAAGAAGCTTCGCTTGTTTTTGTTTTCGTCATCGTAACAATGCTCTTTATCACCACGATCGGCAGTTTTGTCAAAACTGATACTCTTTGGAATGGCGCCTGTCGAAGCTTGTCCGCTTGACGTAGGGACTGTCCCTCCAGCTGAAGAGGATGCCGTTGTATTCACCATTGCCGCACTTGCTGCAGTAGAAGTAGCCAACCCTTTCGCACTGCTGGCTATACTGCCGTGGCTGCTGCATGAGGAAGAAGACGAAGACATTGGACCGTTTGAAACGTTCGAGGATATTTCTTGCTGGGGAGCCGACCTTGTCTGAAGGCTTAGATTTTGAATCTGCTCAACGCTAGCTTCCCGAATCGGACGAAAAAGACTGCCCGACATTCTCCCGCGAATTCGCTGAATAGCTCCAAGATGCGATGGTCCAGCATTGACAGCAAGCATCGACGTAGAGTCCTGTTCACTGTCAGCTTCAGAACGAGCCACGCTACTAGTTTCATCCGTATCCACTTCCGCCATTCTCTCAGTGTCTGAAGTCACCACATCAGTGCTCCAAGCTTCTGATGCCGTCTCTGAAACGTCAAACAGACCGGCCTCAGCCTCCACTAGTAGGTGACGGCCCGGAAGGACAATATCTTCTAGTGGTGGTCTTTAAGAATGGAATTAAACAAAATGGAGCCATTTACGTCAAATATCCTTGAAAATGAACAGTAAAGTTTACGAATTACCTGTCGGGCTGCCGGTCCCTTTCAGCCGTCTCGTTCGCCAATTCGCTATCACTACCCAAAACATCTGTACTCCAAGAGTCACTCACCAGTGAACGAGTTTCGTCACCTAAAATTAAATCCTTGACGTCGAAACGGCCAAATCTATCATCAATATCAGAAGGCTTGGGCGGAGCGACCTGCATTAACAACGGCCGTTGTTCGTTAATGCCACTTCTTGAAGTGCCTTCATCTCCTTCCGTAATCTTGAAGACAAATTTGGTTAAGTAATTACTTGGTAACTCGATGGCAAAACTAGGCATTTACTTGGGAAGACGGAGTGTCTCTTCCCGAGACATTTGGTGATCCTCTGCCAGACACATTTGCTGACACCATATCCGAAAGGTTGTCGATGGGATCTTGCTCAGCTTCGTCGTTTTCGGATTCTACTGACGATTCAACACTATGATTCGACGCAGCTTCCGATACAGCCTCGAGGTTGTCGCTGGTATTGCCGATAGATCCTTCATCATGCGACAATGAAAAACGAGTCCTTTTTTCTTGTACAGGATTTTGCTGCATTTCTTCCGCGCCCTGAACGGAACTTCCATCCAATGATGCTCTAGTAGATTCCTTTTCTTGTTCAAGCGCCAATACTTGTTGCTCTGACAACATGCCAATACATTCTTCATTCTTGCTACTAAACGGGATAACCAGAACATGTCCAAGGACGGCTCCAGAAGAACCAGGAGATTCTTCCCCGTTCGAGTGGCGAGGTGTGCCCAAATCACCAGAATCGTCAGAGCTGGACCATATGCCAAATGAATGGTCGCTGTCTCTTTGAAGTAGATTGGCAGCCTTAGAACGGACTCGACTATTGACTTTATCCAGAAGGTTTCTTTTCCCTTTGGGTGAAGATCCAGTAGGTTCGACGGTTACACCATTTGACGAAGGCGTCAAATCTCCATTGCTCTGTGAAAGTGCAGATTTAACAGGGGAACATACCAGTGGTACAGGCTGCATCAAGTTTTCCAACGTTCTTTTATCATTTGCTTCTAGCCCGTCACTTGCTAGTACAGTTCGAAGGAATTGAACAAACGTTTGAAGTTCATTTTCGGTCACCAACGCGACAGAACGATTCAAGCCGACTAGGAGACGGTGCGTGTCGACTGATGGATCCGCAGATGGAGATGACTCTGTCGACGAAGGGGAGAAAGGTGCCACATTGGCGGAAGAAGTTCCTTCGTCTAGAATAGCATCCAAAATTGAAGAGACGCAGTCTTTGTCGAAACGGGAATAAAGATCATCCAGTTTAGGATCAAAGGGCTCCCACTTAGAGTGGACTAACACCTGAAGTATCTGAGCTACTTGAATTAAATTAGAACGGGCTATAGGAGATATTGGGGCTTCAACGATGCCACAAGGATCTGGGTTAACAATGGCAGGACAGATGAAGAATGCGAAGACCAAATCAACGCAAATAGCGTGAACTTGCCGAGCATCAATCCGCATCGAATGTGTCAAGAGCGATCGCATTTGACGAACTAGCCACGCAACACTAGGGAAAATAAACATGTGACTTAGGATTTCCTTTGATGGTTTCTTTAAACATGAGTTACGTACCTTGACGGAAAACAGGCGACGCTGGCAGCTAGCCCCAAAATAAATCTTTGAGTCAGCTGAACGAGGCGATCGATAGCAGTGGTTCTGTATTTCTGAATAGCGGTATTAAACTCTGGAGTGCCTTCGCGACCAAATCGTTTCTCTCGCTCATAAGATGGGTAGCGGTTGACGGCCCGGACTGGATCGACATCAAGATACATCTCATCTTCCATCAGCAGGAATAGGATGGGGTCGTGAAGGGCAGCCGTGAGGAAAACCTTGGCTGAAAAGAGACCCTCGGTAAATGCTTTGTATAGGCGGCTGAAGGCGCAGCTTCCATGCCGGAGAAGCCTTCACGGACAAACCGGCAGATTACGTAAAATTCACAATGACAACAGTATGCATGAAATTACCTCCTTGGGTTTTCAGAATTAACAAGCTGTAATTCCATTAAATGCTTCAAGAGTTGTAGGCAGTATTTTTCATCATCACCCAATAGAAAGTTGGCATAAAGACTTGAAGTAACAACACTTATGACGGTGGGCATTGTTTCAGGACTGAGTTTCTCTCCATTAGCCAAGCAAACTGCTAACAAGGGTGCATTTTGTCTCAACCGCTGGAGAAATTCACTGAACAGGGCTTCATGGAAACCCAGGTGTCTATAACCCTCAATGAAGCAAGCTCCCTCAAGAGCATTTGCTTGATGGCAGGAAAATGATGGACTGACTTCAAGACGTGAGATAATTAAGCCATCAAGATTAATCCTCTGCTGGCTGGCAACCCATGCTAGTTGATGAAGTTTCTCCAGTGCCTCAGACACCTATCAAAGCCATTGAACAAATAAATGTACACAGTATGGTGTTTATATTCAGAACCAGAAACTATTGTGTTATTCTATTTAAACATTCATCCTGCCCCGTGGGTTTCAACTGAAAAATTAATGATGGTGGATAGGACATAGATCTAAGAAACAATGGAAGCAGTGAGCCCATATTATTCTACTTAACTTTAAATTACCTTTTTGTTAAGAATTTGCAGATTCTGTCTTTCAGAGCCAATGAGTAACCTTTCCTGGCGTAAATTGCGTGCTAGGTCCAGTAACATTTCGTTCTGTAACTTGGTGCTGACAGGGACCATGATGACGGAATAACTAATACAATTTTACACAACTGGTTACCCTTTGACGACGGGTGATCTGTTCAGCTTCCGGCCACTTTTAATTAAGTGGGACAATGAAATGTATTTCGAGGAAAAAGGGGCGTTACAAAACCCTTTCCATATTGCGATTCCAAAATAAAGTGACACAACAAATGGGTTTACTATTGAAAATGTTAGAAAGGGAGTTGCCGCATGTACAAATTAATAAGTTTCCAAAACAAATTCGAAAAATTTGTTCTGTTACAAATCATTGGTTATTTAAAACTAGGTATCCCACCAAATATAATATCAATTAATGTAAAATGGAATTTAAAGTTTAGGCAACGTTGACAATCCGCTTACCCCCTGAGGCAATTGAATTGTCAACAGTAGGACCAGCAAAATATTTATTGAGAAAAGCCGACGAATGGCTGAACTCGATGAAAATGAGCGTAGGATTATCAACGAGTTTTGCCAACTCCAAGAAAAATCAAAACAGCTTTTCAATGGATTAAGGTAAATATATGGCTTAGTTACTACACTAACACTATAGTAGGTGAAGCTTAACCTTTTTCATCATTTTGTTTCCATGTTGCATTGTAACCTTCGTGGTTCAAAAATAACTATGTTTTCATAATTACATGGTTTTTAGAGATTTGCCCCAATATGGCCATAAACAATGGCAGGCCTATTTTGGTCGCACATTTGATGTCTACACCAAGTTGTGGAAGTTCCAACAGCAACACCGCCAAATCCTAGATGTTAAATATGACCTTAAAAGATGGCAAATAGGAGAAATTGCCTCCAAAATAGGACAACTTTACTATCATTATTAGTAAGAAAGATTATAATACACAACCTTAATGTACATAACAAAGTTAAACAATTTTTTACAGCCTTCGAACCAGTGAAACAAATTATTTAAATGAAGCCTTTTCATTCTATTCTGCTATTAGAGCAAGATCATATTATTCCAGAATTGCTAAAGAAGATCATCATGGAGGCTCTAAGTATCTTTCCATTAATACAATCTTGTTTACTGTTTACATGCATTAATGCAATATTATTTCAGGTCTGACCTGGTTGTAAAAAAATTGAGATATTATGCAAGATTTATAGTAGTTTGTCTTTTGCTGAAGAAGATGAAGCTAGTTAGAGAATTAGTTAGGGTAATACTTCATACAATTTAAAAATTATATTCCAAAATAATGCATCTATTCTTGATTGGAATTGTTAGGAACTCTCAAAATATGTTGATGAGTACACAAGTACTTATGAGCCAGATGATCAGTTGGAGTGGAGCCTAGTTCTAGGAGAAATCAAATCTTTTCTAGAGGCCGACGCCATTCTGAATATACTAGATGCGGATTCTAATCCCATGGTTATTTCACACAGGTATATTGGCATTAACTAGAAATGCCTATAGCATAGGCCTACTAGCAATTTTGTTGTCGTATTGCCAGGTTAAGTCCACTCACCACACCTCCTGTAGAAAAGAGCCCAGCGATGGACTTAACTCTACAAGAAGTTCTGATTTTCGGAAATAACAACGATCAAGTGAAGTTCAGTGAATTGACTCTTGATATGTTCCGCATTTTACAAACCCTTGAAAGAGAACCTCAAGAAGATGCTTCTTATCAAGCCTATTCTCTTCCATCACGAACACCTTCTATGGTAAATGGTGGTTTAAGTGTATCTATTGTTTTCATGACTTCAAAGTTATTAAATAAATTGTCACAGGAGTCTAACGATCGTCCCTTGAAACGAGAGAATCCCCATAAATATCTTCTCTACAAACCGACACTTAGTCAGCTCCTTGTGTTTCTTGCATCGGGATTCAAAGAGTTACCTTTAAATGGCGCCCTATTACTCTACATTTCGGCAGACGGTCTATTTCCATCATCGAGTTCGACCGAAGACAGTACAAAACTTTTTCTTCCCTGTTTTACGATTCTGAAACATTATTTATTTATTTAATTGTTTGTTTTGATTTATTTATTTGTGATTTATTATTATTATTATTATTATTATTATTCATCATCAGTTGAGTAGTTTATTAACTAATTCTCTCGATATTTAAGGATACGATATGGGCGGTGTTTGTACTAACAGCAAACGAGAGCCAGATCCAAGTGGAAATAAGCGTGGATCCCAAGGGAAAGAGCTAAACTGTTTGTATCCTGGGGATTTAATCCCTTTTATGCGCAAGCCTCTCTTTCTGATTGTGGATTCGGACAATAGTTGGGTCTTCCAGAATGTACCGCAGCTTTTCGGACAACCATTGGTGATACTCATGTCTCCACAAGATGTACCATCTCAGTACCAAGGTTAGCGTTGAAATCAATTTTCGTAACCTTTGGTGTGCTATTTAGAGTAACACATTTTCCCCCATATTTTATTCCACTTTACAGACTTGCATCCCAAAGGAGGTCTTCTTACCCTTTTCCTGCACAGTCCCCTAACGGCCATATGCGTTCTTGGGAAAATCAAAGAAATACCTTATCACCTCTGGGAAACAGGCCAAGCATTTGTGGATCGATTTTTGGCAGAAGCTAGTCGATTATTAACCCGTGTTAAAGGCATTGGTAATGATTAATTTTTTTCTCCAGTTATTTGTTTTTGTTTATCTATTAACTTTATTTTGTTTTATGCATATTACAGAATCATCTTATTTGCCATTCCTTGGCGATGATTTTCTACGGCTGTTGTTACTGCGTTTCATATTTTGCTGTGTGGCCCTTCGCCTTCATCGGTCCTTCAAGCATTGGCCGGCTCTACAGCCCCGATCTCAGCCACCTCTTCCCGAAAGCGAACTTTTATTGCAAAGTTCGCTCGAAAGAGCTATGTATACGTTAGTCGATCATTTAGAACTAAGTTCTATTTTCACAGAGCCCAACAGGGAGATTCTTTAAGCTACATATGATCACAACCGATTCAAAAATGTACGTCCTCGCTCGTTTCGAGGAGCCTTCATTGTGGTTGGTTTACATTTGACGCACAGATCATCATCCTTTTTCTTTTTCTTTCCTCGCTACGTTCTTCCGATTAACCTCACATTTTGGATTGATTTTTCTTCTACAAATCGTGTCAGTCTTTTGCCATTTATTTAAATATTTCTTTAAACCGCGTATTGTCCTGCACCAGCACGTTTTTAGCACGTGATGTTCTTTCAACAGCAAACTGCGAGGACAGTCGCTGGAAAAAAGAATGTCCTAATTTCTTGAAAGTAGAGTAGCTATCGTAATTGCATATCACACCAGAGCGTTTCATTGTGTTGTTTTGCCTTTCTTTGTTCTCAATCATGCACTACGTATGTTTCCATTCCTCAGTGTTGAACTGGAAAATGTATGGCCAGTTATTTGATCTCATCTTCTGTAACGAAACCTCAGTCAGTTTACCAGTGATCTCAGTCGTGCTAATGAAAAGTAAAAAAAAAAAAAGAAAGAAAGAAAACTTATTTGTTGTCTTTTATTTGAGGTGAGTCAAACTAAGCCCATCTTTTCATTAAAAGAAAATATTTACAGAACACATATTCATCAAGAAAAGTCGACAAGAAATTTTACGGTGAGCCCCCCTACCTGAACTGTGGTATTTATAAATTAATAGAGGCACGAAACTTGAACGTCCAGTGCTACAGCAAAACATAGTCATGAGTGAAATCTAGATGTTTTCAACGATAGGTCGCAGTATCCCAAAACCCATTATTTGATTGCTGTATGAAACCGGACAATAACATCTAACTTGGAGTTGTTTAGGTTTAGCCCTTTAAGTCACCACTAGAACTAATTCAAAGTATTTCATAGAAAGTAAATGTTTTAAATCTTAAACCAAAGAATTTTATTATAGGGTTGGTTCATTTTCATCTTTTCTGGTTGAGTGAACCAATTAAAATATTGATGAAAAAAGTCAACCGCGTCTTGCTCAACATGAGGCCCACGACAGGAATGTCGTAGCCGGTCGCTCGCACCGTCGAGTCACCCGAATTTCAATATAAAGTCATTTCAATAGAGTCGTGGCATGTCATAATACGCAAACGGCATAGTGGCATAGTAAGGGGATAGGCCTATTGTCAACTGCACAGCTTCGAAGTTGACATCGCCCCATGTCTTTCTGAATGCCGCTTTGCCCCAAGCCACACACTATAGTATTATATAGCGCTGATTTTACAGTTGACTGAGTGCCTTTATAAAACCCTCTGGGTTTGTTTGTTTTTTTCTTTTTTTCATCGCCGTCTTCATTCTCTTCGTAGATGGGCGTTGCTTCTCGTGTATGAGCGACGTCGCGACAGAACGTCTGAAAACCTGTACAGCCATAGCTCATTGCTTACTCAACAAAGAACAACAATCTCATGCGACAGATTGCTAAACTCAGAAACGCACTTGGACGTAAATTTTAGACACAATACTCAACAAGAGAAACCGGTAAGATCAAGACTATAAATAATTTATGCCGGTCCAGCTTTGCCCATTAATGTTTGTATTATTCTTGCCCTATTCTCGCCTGTCAACTTTATTCAAACGTATAGAGCCAGCGCTTTCTATTTGTATGCAGATTGGTATATGCCGTGCATTCCGATGGGGTCAACATTTATATACCCCAGAAGAAGAATTGTAGTGATTCTTCGTTCGTCAAGTACGATTTTTTTTTTCAATCTAGAATCAATTGTTGTACCCCTGTACATTGTAGAACTACAGTTGACTGAAGTAAATGTGTAATCAAAAATTTCCGAGGTTGATATATGGACACAGCTCTATAAATATCTTCTCTGGTGCTATGTATGTAGAGTCGAGAAGTGTCGTTGGAAACAATAGGCTTGCTTAGCAAACTAGTGGTTCTGTGCTACCCCAAATCTAACGATACACTCGAGTCAGGGGATGTGATTCGTGAATCTATCGCAACCCCAGTGGAACTGTAAAGTGTACATAATTTTCATTATCCGTTGCTATCGAGGCCTGATCGTTTTCCAAGCGAAAACTCTTATCGGAGAACACTTACTTGCCGGGTGGAAAAAAATGCGACTAACAAAGCGCTCGACGTTACGGATTGTTTAAATGAGAAAACAATTGACTTGTAGAGGTTATCAGTTCACGAGGAAAGTGAAGTGCTTGTTTGCCTCGGCATTTGAACCAATCAAAGGGAATTGGTGCGGAATTCAGATAAAATAAAGGGCAAATTTGTTTGGTGCAACCAATATGGAACCAGTTCTTAACGTTTACATTTCCATCTCGGGTTGAAATTCAAATGTTGGATTAGAATGAAAAGCGTAACAAATTAAATTTAGCATATTTAAAGGTTGGCTCTTTTCTCTTTTTCTATAAATGTCGTAATGAAACTGTTGGAACGTGTCCTTTTCCTGAATAATCAACGGGGCTGGGAATTGCTTTTCCATATGGAGATTAGTCGGTTTTTTGTTGTTGTATTTTTAGCATAATGAGAGTCCAACATCTGGCTCTATTCCACTTCATCGAAATTGAAGATGGTCCAGTTTCAAGTCTTTGACATTCGACAGATTTCCGGTTTTGTGATACATATCTATAAAAAAATTCAAAAAAAACCACCCCCTATATACTGTACCCTCCTCATGAGATCAATAGAATTAGCTCAACATTGATACACGTTTTTTTTTTCCTTCCCTTTTTTTAGAAACAATACAAAAAAACCACATAAAGTTTTCCCCTGAATTGTTTATGAAGAGATTCACGTCAGCTTTACCTACGTTCAAACATCAGGACATTTAGGACAAAGTCCCCTCGCTTGAAAACGAAATCGCTCTTGAAACTATCTCACGCTATTGCGTCCACATGAACAAGAGGTCATTCTTAATTTTAAACACAAAAGCATGATTAGAAAGCTGCATCGTACGGTTCTTTTTTTGTTGGTTTTTTTACAAATTTCTATAGAAATATCAGCACAGATGCGCTTCTATTATAATGACAGATGAGCTAATTTTGAAAAGGGAAATAAATAGCCAAAACTCGACCAGTCCAGTATTGACTGAATGAAGCCCCACATGAATGTACTTTCTCTCGTCAAGATGGCCAATTGATCTCATACACTAGAAGAGCTTGTCAATGAAAACAGACAGAAATCTGTCAAATTCCACGTAGTACATTGATGATGAATGGTTTGTGTATCTCGTCGGGCGGCAAAGTTTTTTGGCCGGACAAAAACATCCCTGCGCACGTCGATTGTTCGACCGTCTTCTCTGTGTGATTCTGACGATGTTATTGACATTGCCCTTGATTCTTTAGAAATTGCCCGGTTTCACCCTCGAGCTTTAGGATGAGGGAATTATTGCAATAAATTTATCACTCTTGACTGATTTTCCAGTTACGCGGACAAGATGCTGGGCCAAATGCGACGGTTCGTCATCTTTTGTGCGACTTTATAGTTTTAAAGCCCGACATCACGTCCCTCAGTCCTCGGCAAGTAAAAAAAAAAGGAGAATTCTGCAGATGATGCAACAAAAGGAAGTCTCGCCGTTGGTATAGACAAGAAGAAGAGCACAAACAGACGGACCTGAGGGTGAGTAGAGATAACGGACTAGAACTGGGGTTGATCTCCCACACTCTACAGAGATATCTTTAAACAAAGCTATTCATTTTATTTTTTATTTATTTATTTTATTTTATTTTTCTATTTTTCAAAACAGTAGAATAAAAGCAAGCTGGAAAAATTCCCCTGCAAAGAGTCGGAGATGAGAAAGCGAGAGAGCTAATGGAAATCAAACCTAGTGAACGCCCCCTTTTTCCATGTGACACTTTCAATGGAGCTCCTTGTTCCCCGATTCTATATGTACTGAATTACTATTTCCCACGTGTCCATATGGACGTATAAGATCCCCGCCTAATTCTAGTGGAACTACAGTGGGCATGCCCAACAGCGGGTCGCGCTGTTTTCAGACTAAAATATTGACTACTTTTCAAGAGAATACTCACACTCTCGTCGTTGATCTCATTACGCCGTAGCCTACTAAAGGTGCACTTTGGACGAAACACAGCCATTGAATTCAATAAACTCACATTTTTATAATGATGGTCTTGATATCTCTACTGACAATGACTTTGTCTGAGGCAAATTGAAAACGGGAGGAACAAATCTGTTTGTGTGTGTGTGTGTGTGTCTTGAAATCAAAATAACCATGAGAATGGGAATGCGAGTCAAATCAACTACTTGCTACAATGAAAACAAGGCACAGCGCATAACAAAAACGAGTCAACAGACGTATTGTATGCACGTCTACTAGATGAACGGTGAGAGACCACTGGGAGAGGATGAAAAGAAATGAATTTTTCCGTGAAAAAAGAAAAGAAAAACGAAGCAAAGATGCAGGATGCAATCATTCACTTTGGGCTGTTGAATCACGGGAAAAACTAGTTACGCTCTATGTTTTTTTTTTATAGTCAACACGGCAAAAACGAATAAAGTTTAGCTACCAAATTATTCAAGTTGTCAGTTGCGTAGTAAAAGCTGACTTTCAAACGTTTTTGAAAGGAAAACAAAACATGAAATCGTGAGCTGCCGTCGCTAGTGGTCAGTGTTGTTTCACATGGGCTACGTCGAAACAGTCACGTTACACGCAACCGTTCCGAGAAGAGATTCACGGCGTGGTGCGAGCGTGTAATAGAGATGTACATAAGTATCTAAAAATGCAGCATAAAACTAGAAATGCCATCACGAAGGAACTACCGAAATAAACCTTTGCATTCCGATGGAAACCCCACGGTACGTGCAAAGGACACGCAAATAAGCGACGACACCCTATAAATAATTAATATAAAAAATAGTCATGACGGTTGAAGAAAACTAAAAAAACAAAAAACAAAAACAAAAAAAAAACTATCAAGTGATTCCATCCCAGTTTCCGCACACATATCCAATGGGTTGAGGTCGTAATGAATAAAACAATTCGGATAGACGTGACGTAACGCGGCAAAATATTCCTTTCGTAAAATGGTCTTCACACCTCATTTAACATTCAGAAAGTAATTTCTATCGCGAAACGGTGGAACAATGTTACAATCGGCAAATAAGCTTAGGCGCGCTGATACAACTGACCGTTTTATCTCGGGGATTGGCCGATCAATTTCATCTGACTGAGCGAAAGTGGCAGGATTTATTGGCGTGCACAGCAATGCCATTCATCGAGATCTGACATTGTGTAGTGCACACAAAAACGGGACGCCCTACAGAATACCAATGACGTAAAATGTGTAAGCGCGGGATTGTCCGACATGAGGACAATGTTGACACAAGTTCTTGCCCCTATAATTCCGCCGCACCTCGGCCCAATTTCTGTACTGTAGCAATTTTACGGATGACTACCCTTCCTTGACAAAACGCCGTGCCCTCCAATCTGTGTGTTTTTTATTTATTTATTTATTTTTTTTTTTGTATTTTTCCCCTATGGTGTCGTTGGTCTTCGGCTTCAACGCCGCTCATCTAAAGCGCTCAGCCTCCTCTTGCTCGTAGGATGTAACAAAAGAATTTTTTGATATTTATCCTTGACGGTGCTGGTTGTTGGCTAGTCGGAAGACGACACAAAACAACTAAAAGCAGATACAGGCTCTGAATAGATCGGAGCCTATGTAGCCTCCAATCGAATAGATCGTCTGTCGGTGAGTAGATTTTACTTGTTTGTTTTTTTTCTTTCTATATTTTCATAATGAAAAGCCTTTTAGCAACAACAACAAGAATGTACACACAAAGGGAGAACAACTCGCGGCCATAGAGTCACACGGACGACTAGCTGAGCGTAGATGCAAACCGAAGGACACGCCCTAGTTGTATTCTCCTGTGACGGGGCCTACTGTCGTAACAATAATCGGATAGAAGCAATCGATAGACATTTTTTTCTTTCTCACGTGTCAATACATTGGTGAGTACGACCATCACCCGTGGCTCTACGTTTCATTTTTTGAACGTTCAAGTATTGGAGAGAAAAAGGCGAAGTCAAAAGTGACATTTATTGTACCCCGCTGGGCGCTCATTATTACCCATTTTGCATATTTGACATATTCAGATTGCTGGTCTGATTTGAATATAAAGCTAGACTATAAATGTGATAAAAGGCAACCCGCAATCTTCAAGGCGCGGCAGGGGTACGTGACGGCGTGCACAGTGCCGGCTCCATTTAATACTATAACGATGTAGACTATATACATAAAAGGATAAAGGGGGGGGGGGGAGAAAATTGTTGCATGTGTTGCATTAAAATTTGGATTAGGACCTGATTTTTGAACAGTGAAATTTTTTTGTTTTTTTTTCTTGCGCATCATAATCAGTTGAGAAAATCTAAAATTCTCTACCGGTATTCAAAACTTGATGTTTGACAGAGAAAATCTATTTGCCTTGCCTAACACGGAAAAGCAATTAGTTCAATCAGGGAAATGGCAACTTAATTGCTGTTTTCCTTTGACAGCGACGCTTGCAGGAACGACTTTTACGTTTGCAATCTCTCAACGGGGGCACGCGCGTTACCGGTAGTACTTCTCCTATTACCGACGCATGTTACAAAACTTCAATGACAGTTATGTATATATATATATATATATGCAAAAAAAAGGGCGGAATAGAAAGACGAGAAAGAAAATAAACAAACAACATCTCATAAATAATGTGACGATCAAAACTGGAAGGATAATAGGACAACCGGTTTCTCCTTCGGCCAGCAACAACTGCAGTGAAAGAAAAACTAATAGCGACTACTTAACAAAAGACCACGGCATCAACCATCGTCTAATTTCACATATAATGGCGTGGCATGGCGCAGAGTGACTTTTCTACAACTCTTCATAACGCGTATGCAAAATAGTATATTTGGTGTCCTTTATTATATGCGTCTTGGAACATATGTCCGCGACGGCCGTCCTCTCAATATTCCGGTTTCGTTTCTAGATCGCCTTCTCAAAGACCCTAATTTACGAAGAGGAAAATATAAAAAAAAGGGAAGAAGCCAAGAGTGAATGATATCTTTGCTATTCTTCTCTTAGCGCTTCTAAAATAGGGGGGTAACGGGTGCAGAAATGAGAGACGAATATTTCTTTTTTGACTCGATTGTCATGCAAGATGGCAAGACTTGTAGAGCACGGCAGGGCAAACAAACTAAACAAAAGGCGACGAAATCAAAGAAGCAGAAGCGCGCTCCTTAGCTCATCTTCCCGTCATTATAATACGAACGACAGTTATCTTTTTTTTGTTTTGTTGTTGTTCGTTTTTTTTCTTATTTATTCCCTTCATTCCCTTCATTATTATTCAAAATTTCCTCTCTTTTTTTTTTCCCACGTATTTTTTTTTCTTTCTCTTTTTTGCCTTCTACTGGACTCACCCCGCCCTCCAGGGTTGGGGTGAACGATGAGACGATGGTTGACGAGGACATTGTCCGGCTATTTCGTCCGAGCTTTGTACGTACTCGTTCGAGAGAAAAGCGTGTTTCGGTCGTGTCGTTTATGGCCCGACCAACTGTCACACGGAACATGTAAAACGACAATAAGGCACATTACACGTCCATACAATAAGACTTCGTGCCAGCCAACCCCCCCCCCCCTTCAATGTAACGTGTCTTGGAAGAAGGAGGGGTCCTTCCCATATTATTCTCTCACTCTCAATTGTACTGTTTATACACAGTATATACTGTATATACATCCATACGTTGAATGAAAGAAAATATCGTATGTGCCTTGTTTGTCGCTATCGCGTCCGCGTCTGTATAATATTCGCGTCTATTATTCAGCACAATGATAACAGCTACTTTTTTTTTTTTCTTCAGTGTGATTCTCTCCGAAAGATCGGCTGTGTACTTCAGATCGAATTACGTTTATGCCACATTGGTATTGTCATTGTCAATCGATCGTCATCGTTGACACCAGCCCGTGTTTGCTCTAGTGTCGGTTTTTTTTCTCTTTTGGACTTTTATTTTATTATTGGCTATGTTTACCGCTATATCAGAGGGAAGGCGCATTGCGATATGACGTGAACATTTTGATTGAACTGTTAACTAAAATGGGGGAAAGAAAAAATCCACCGCAGATTGTTTGTATAGGCTAGTTAGCAAATATTTGGGAATGCAAACGTTGACATACTGTTCAATAGCTGACCAAGCATCCCCCCCCCCTCCCCGCTATCTGTATATGATGAGGGCTAATATTTAGATTCAGACCGTTGCCGCATTGTTGTCCGTACAAGCGTGGCCGCAATTCGGACAGCAGGGTTCGCTATTGACTGTTATACACATCAAACAGCATGCTTCACATCTTTTCGAATTTAAAAGGTTTATTGGTCTGATGTTGGCTGTTCTACTTTGAGAAGATTTGTTGTTGTTGTTTGTTTACTACTTGATATTTCTATTTACCTTAGGCTTGCGTCGATTGAACAGTTTTTGGCCTCGTCAATCGTTAATCGTTTTTTCTGGGTCGTTGATTTTGTTTCTTGGTTTTGGCGTCGACGATGATGCGCGTTTGTCGTTTGAGGAAACCTCGTGTCGGTACCTGATCTTCATCCGAGCCGGAGTCGTTGCCAACCCTCAATTTGGGGTTACTTACCCGTCCGGCACGGTCCGTTGCAACGGTCGTGGCGGCAGCTCCAGCCGCCGCCGTCGTTCCACACCCATCGTTCGGCTGCGTTAACTTCGGCTCGGCCGGCCGTGGACTTGACGGCAACGACAGTTGACCCATCTAAATAAAAAAAAAAAAAAAAAAAAATCAAAACCGTGTACACATTGTGATCTCAATTCCGTTGATTGTTTACTTAAGCAGAATAGACTTTTCAGTTTTTGTGTCTTGCATAGAGGGTGGTCTTTTATTCGTGTGTTACTTTTACCTGTGAATAGAGAAGGTCCGGATTGGGATTACCATTGACCGTTGACGGTTCTGCCTTGATGGCGTCGAGACTCTTGACAAGTTCCATCAAGGCCGACAGCTTACTTTCCAGCAGATTGAGAACATTGAGGTGATCGGTTATCACGGCAGACTCGGCCGGGTAATTGGCCTCCTCGACGGGTGGGCCGACTGGAATCTATTTGAAACCATCGCATACACAATCAATTTCTTTTTCCTTTGTGCACAATAAATAAGAAAGGTTCTTTGCGTTGTCGGCGTCGAAAGTCATCGTGACGATGATTCAAACGAAAAGGGTTGCCCCCGTGTTTTTGCTTGACGATGGATCAGTAGAAAAGGAAAAGTGAATGCACATTTTTTTTTTGTATATGCGAGAGCGAGGAGCTCGATGAGAAAAACTCTTTTCAAATGAAACATTGTCGGCTATAATAACATCTCCATATAAAGCAGCCGCACCCATCTCAAGAGGATGGCGTCTCTCTGCTGGAGAAGATTAAATGAATTTTGCCCCTTTCGCTCATCCGTTATCGCGAGACCCGTAGCGAATTATTACGGGCCTTCTTCAAAATGAAAGCAAAAGAAAAAGAAATAAAAAAAAAAAAGGAAAAAAAGGGGGGAACCCAAAGAGTCATCAATCGTTGGATAACTCGAGCGATTTCATTCATGCGGGTTCTCAAATCTTTACAGTTCTCTTTTTCCATACAAAAAAGTGACACACACGTAGAAGCGAAACGGATGGGAAAAAATGATTCATATTCACTTGAGAGCAGATCTTGATGATTGCCGACGCCACAGATCGCAGCGCTTCATTGTAGTCGATCTGCTCTTCGTCCTCCTGAGCTATTTGGTATTCACCGTTGATGCTGGCCGTCTTGTAGCGTGGAGTAGCTAACGACCCGTCATCGGCAAACAGTTCGTCCAGTAAGCGGGGCGTCGGCCGGGTGCTGTTGCTACTTGATAAACAGTGCGCTTCGAGTAATTGATTCAATCGAACCAGTAGCGTCTCCTTCAACTGGGCCAAGTATTGCACTCGCTCCTGGAGGACGTGAAACTGTTGCCTCAACTCGTCGCATTTCTCCTTTTGCGATTCGACGATCCGGATTGTCGAACGGACGTCCGCCGCACCTTTTCATTTCAAATCGAAATGAAAAAAAAAAAAAAAAAAATTTATTCATGACACACGATACGGCCAATGTTAACGTTTGCTCACAATGATACCTCCTCAGTCTGCTTTATTCACCTCTGCAACTCCCTTATATCGCTTTCAAAATATAGCAACCCTTCCGTCTCCTTAAAGCGTTGAGAAAGGGGAGGTATCGCCTTCCTCTCGGTCTCGTTAATAACAGTTACGATCGCAGGGGAAATGCGCCTATATAATGGCAGACGGTCGACTGCCGCTTGATGGTATCATCTTTCGAATTCTTTATAGGACGACGGTAAGGGGCTTAAAAACATTTCATCGTGCCAAGCGATTTTCTGCTTTTCAAAATGACATTTTTAGCGTCCCCTTTTCTCTTCGTCCATTTTTTTAAAACCAAAATATCGCGGCTCAATAAAAAAAAAAGGGATGAAAAATCTACCCTTTCTCTGTATTTTCTTTCAGTAGCGGACGACGCGGAATAAAATAAAAAAATAAAAAAATACGAAGAAAAAAAGACGCGAGTGTACATTGTGTGTGTAGACTTACAAAAGGTAGATATGCCCATATATTTGGTACGATCGAGGCTAGTCTAAGCCAATAATAAAAAAAAAAAACAGGGAAGAAAAGAAGAGAAAAATACGCGGATTACTCGAATTAACATAACCCATTTGTGCGAGAACAGGGTTATTCTGCTCATTTCTATAGTACATAAAGCGACATTGTGTAGTTTCATCTAGAGCCCATCAGCTCAATTTCATGTCTTTATGGCAGACTGTCTAGGCACCTCTGACAAAACGGTAACCAATCCAACGACGAAAAAAAAAATTTTGATCTTTATCACCAGCTATTTATAGGCGAAATTGTAGCGCATATCGATGCGGGAAAATCTGTTTATCCTTTTATTGTATGGGATAAAGAGTTTCAAATTTCGGAGAGCTGCTTCCTAATTGCATCAGTCTGTGACCGGATAAATTTCCAAGTCCCTGTTTTTTATTTTATTTTATTATTATTTTTTTTTCCCCTTTCCTTTCGTTTCAAATTCTCAGATCTCGGCGATGTTAACAGTAAAATCGCTCCACCCCTGGAAAGATTAAAACCCTGTATTAGAACTTGGCAACGATCAAAAGTGGTACCGTATTTAAGAGAATAACGAACTCGTATTACGCGTCCCATATAGTTTCAGCCCAAACGGAGGCTAACTGGTGTTTCGTTCAATTGAAATCATAAAGCCCACTTTACAACAAATGCTTCAAATATAAATTCTATATTAATAAAAAGAAAAAGAAATGTAGAAACGTCGGTAAACAATAAGAAAAGAACCAGTCAAGAGATGATTCATAACGGAAATTATTGCGCGCTTTGAAAATTGTTTTCAATCAACGTACGCGCCTATCTATGATAATAACAGCGCCAAACGTTGATTGGCCCCCAAAAGGATTTCAAAATCTTTTGTCGGTTGCCTTTGAATGGACGCGAACACTTGGCTAATGATCAAAAGAGAAATGATAACCCGTCGAACAGGAAACGAATTGTCTGTCCGCTGTCGGACACGTCGGGGGAGGGAGGAGGAGTGCGAACAAAAAGCACGCGCACAATCTTTTGATGCAGCGAACAAATCAGAAAAATAAGAAGAAGAAAAGGTTTTTCAAAAATGAAAAGAGAAAGAGGTGATGAACTGACGTGATGAATTGGACGCTCGTGACACGGGCCTAATGGGTAACCATCAGGACATCCAACAATCATGTGGATGATTATGAAAGAGCATCAGCTGTGGGGCATGTTTGAATGAAAGCCACTTGAAAATGAAGCCGGCTGTGGTGTCGGTGGCCTTTCAGTTTGAACATTTGTGATCCGGTTGGTAATCGCTGGCAAGCGTCACCACGGGCAGTCGACATTTTGTACACCAGCAACGGTCATCATCGCCTGAGCGTCCGATCTAATTAGCAAGTCTAATCCCGACAGAGCTTTACAAAATTTAAACACTGCACACTACATGTGCGATACGTCCATGCTAATCTAGTGCTAAGAGCACACACACAAAATCACGTCTCTCTCTCTCTCCCTGTGTGGAGAGAAAGAGAGAGAGAGCGAGAACGAAAGAGAGAGAGAAAAAAATGAAGTGGCTTTTCTCTGTGGGCGTCCTGAACTCCCCTGACTGGATGGTGATAAATGGCCACATTATGCAACACGCAAATATATCTCGATATGTCGGCTACTACTTTACGGAATATTAAATATGTAGCACACACACACACACACACGGACACAATAGTCAATCGACACACTGCAAATGGCAACAAGAAAGGGGAAGCAACAACACAAAAAAATGGAACCCAAAAGCCGCCAACTATAGACGAGCAACAAAGTAGCAGCAGCTGGTTCGTCTTTTTCTCACATGTAACCTATATACTGTACATACTCTATCGTATGCATAATAGCCTCTATATGTTTGACGATAACCATCCAGAGCGGATCACGCTAATCGCCGTTGAATGGATCTCCCCGCTCCCCCCCCCCCAACCTCTTTTGAATAGTAACATCACTCTGTGCTCTCTCCTTTGCTAGCAACTCGTTCACTTTCACGTCCGCATTTTTGAAATGTCGATCTGGTGCACTTTTGAATCGAGTGGCTATGTCGACTATATATAAATGACGCCCGCCGCATAGAAATGTATGGAAAAAAGAAAGAAAAAAAAAAAAGAGTTGGCTGAGGAAATAAAAATAAGTTGATCATACATCAAGGAAGGTAAAGAAAAAGAAAGACAACATAGAATTTGTTTAAAGGATTTAAATGGAGGGTTGGGCGCAACGCGTATGAAGAGGAGGGAGTTTTTTTTTTTTTTTCCTTTTCTGGGTGGAGGGATTGAATAATATCTCAATAAATTATTATGACGCCGTGCCATTCATTTGAATATGAATTATGATTACAAGTACATAATGGATGCAGCGTAGCGCAAAATATATCAACGAGGCATTGAAGAGAGAGCATCGGTGAATATCGTAGCTATTCTAATGCCAAAGAAAATCAAATTAAAGGGAAAAAATGTGTACCAGTAACGGATCTCAAGTGATCGATGGCCTTTTTGGTCTCGTGAAGGGCCTGTCTCGCTTCCTGATCTGCAAGCGAAATTTCACCAGTAGCCGCGCCACCTCCTCCCGCCGAAGTGGCCGCCGACCCTGTGGGTAGCGTGACGCGGCCCGTCATTGGTGTCGCTGGATTGCGGACTTGACGGTTGGAAGCGTTGGACGCCGTCGATTTCATTTCGTCAATGCGACGCCTGCGGAAAAAGGAAGAGAAAAACAGAAGTCATTGCGCTTCTGTCCTACGTAATAATGCGATCAAATGTTTCCCACTTAAAATGCTTTTTTTTTGTTTTTGTTTTTGTTTTTTAAAATGAGAAATTTGGAATTCATTTGAATAAAATATTTGATGGGATTTGATCAAGAAAACGAGTTGAATTTTCTTCTTCTTTTCATTTTTGTTTGAATTTCTCTAAAGTTAGAAGATTGCCGACTGGCACGAGAACGTTGACGGATTAGAGGAACACAAATAAACAAACAAATGAAAAATAAACAAAAAATCGAAAGCGCACCGATTAGAATAATCTGACCGGTTGTAACCAACAGCAACAACAACAACAAAAAAAGAAGAGAGAAAACAGGGAAACTTGGACTGAGTCACGTCTTTCACGTTTATGTTTGATTTTTTGTTTGTTTTGTTTGTTTGTTTTTTTTCAAAATTGAGAAAATCGACGTCATCAAAACGGCGATGTACTCAAAAACACCGGCCGCGGTTCAATGAGATGGATGACTGGGCGAGTCCGTGTTTAATTGGATAATAGATGAATAAAAGGGAAAAGCTACAATGCAAACACAATAGCGCAATACAGCTACACAGAAACATTTATACAAAGAGAATTTATTTATTTGTTTATTTTTTCTTTCAAAATAAAATAAATAAGTAAATAAAAATAAAAGAATGGGAAGTGTATGTACTTGTAGTCGCTCAGGAGGCGGTCGGTTTCTCTGGTTGATGCCACTAGAGTCTCTTCGTGATGCTGCAGTTCCGTCTTGGCTACGTCTCTGGCTCTCTTGGCTGCCTCTCTCACTTGCTATACACCCAAAGCCGCGACACAAGAAAATCTTTTATTTTATATATATATAATTTTTTTTAAGCCGAAAGAAAATCACCATAAACAAATAGAGACAACAACAACAACAACAACGAAATGAAAGAAAAGATTGAAAGGAAAGAAAGTTGGCATTCATGCCAAGACCCTGAATAAATTTCATTTCGTTCTTTTTTTTTTTTTTCTCTTCTTCTCACCGTCCATTTATCTCTTCGAATAAACACACACACACACAAAACACAATGCACATCCCGCTAGATTTTAACGAAATATAAATAGGTAAAGTACACATCAAGGCGCGTCTCGATTTCATTCGATTCGTTCGGTGCGTATAGACGTAACGTACACTCTGTCAGCCAAGGAAGAACACCCGATCGTTTATGTATTCACTCTGCCATTCATCGATTTAGCAGAACAATGGAGCCACACATGGACCAGGTGTCGGATTTTTTAAAATTTCTTTTTCGATGGTGAAATGAACGCAACCTCTCGTGAAACGGAAATGGGCGGATAGGGTTAAAACCGCTTGAGGCCCGCATACCAGCGGGCAGATAAATATTTAAGAAAAAAATAGTAGACGTGTTGATGATTATGGGTTTAAAAAAAAAAAAAAAAAAAAACTAACCTTGAGCTTAGCGGCTTCTACTTTAGAATCGGCCGCACTTTTTTCCAGCTCGATGAGTTGACTTTCGTAACCGATCCTTTCGCCGCTGATCACGTCCAGGATAGTCTTGTACTGGCGCTGTATGTGGTACGCTTCGACCATCTTCTGGCGAATGCTTTGAATCTCCGTCAGCGTAACTTCCTCATCAATCAACTGCGATTAAAAAGAAGAAGAAGAAGAAAAAAAAATACCATTGAACGCCGTAACATTCTCTCTCTCTCTCATTAAATCCTTCGTTTTCTTTTTTAGAGATTTTCTTATTTACGTGTTGTAAGTAAGAGAGCCAAATATTTAAGGGAGGAATGAGGACAGAGGTACGCGCACGAGTCGCATATTATTTATAGGAAGAAAAGCCAAATAAATGTTTCGAAAAGAAAAAGGAGTTTAACGAACATGTCACGTGTACACAACAGCTGTTGATACTTTATGTAGCTAATAAACTTGAATCAGCTGACAGTATTATTCATGAAAATATTTTATCGTTTTTATCTCTTCCTTTTGGATCAAAATAAAAATGCAAAACTCAAAAATGATTACTAGATCACATCTTGTACATGTAAAACATATCCCAAAATGTCTCTATTCAAAGGCGTACCTAATCATTCTGTAATTCACCAACTTGTCCTCTGTGGAATAATAATAATAAAAAATAAAAAAATAAAATAAAAAGAGAGAAATGGGGGAGGGTTTGTATAGCCGTAATCAACCCTGTTGGGGGGTCGACATTTACACAGAATTTAATGCACGCATTTGTGTAAAAATTCGACAACATTCAAAGCAACTTGTAACAAAACACGAGCCTTAAAACGTGCACGGGCTCGACGGGAGGGTGAAAAAGAGGCAGGTGCTGATCATTGATGTACAGAGATTGTGGCAATCGACTACATACATTTGTATACGAAAATGAAAATGAAAATGAAAAAAAAAAAGCCCGACTTTCACGCTTGTGAAATTCGAAAAATACGCTGCATTTGATATAGCTTTTGAATGTGACCAACCAGCGCTTTTCCCCAAATGCTGTTGTGCATTTGTCCGACTGTAGACATAAATATAAAGCCTGTATTATGTAATCCCCTCCCTTTTGGCCCCTCATCCTGAAATACAGAAAAGGCTGTACCTTATAATGCCCTGGAATCGAAGCTAAATATGAGTCGATTTGTTTAAACATAGCCGCCGCTAGGTCATTTTTAGGTGGAATGAGGGGGGGTTTGCGGTGGAGGGGGGGATGAAAGAAGAGATTTTGATATCGTCGTGAACGAACCACACACGTGAAACCAACAAAGAAAATCCGACTATATGCCCTCATTTTTGGACGACTCCCCCAACTTCCACCCACTACTCTCTTTTTCGCTTGTTTAATGGCGTTTGCAGTACGAAAAAGGAAAACGGATCTGATTTCACCTCATGCAACGGGCTCCGGCAAAACCCTCAGCCTGCAATGTTAGTTTAGCCTTTAGCGTTATTGTTACATATTTAGTTTTCCCCCTTAGTCTATACATAAAAAGGCCTATATATGTTGGAAGCAAAGGTCTTCGGGTTCGAAAGAGAGCAGTCATCCGTCACATCATCTGCGCCCTAACTCTTCCGGAATATGGACAGCACAAAAGCCCTGTAGATTTTTTTTTTTTTTTTTTTCGTGAAGCTGCATCCGCGAACGAGAAAACATTGACGTAATTTTTGATTTGTTTGTGTTCGTCTGCGCAAAAAAAAAAAAAAAAAAGAATAATCGATCTTATTTACTCCCCACCCCCTCACTGCCACTATTATGTTCCAGCACGGATCGATACAGAGTATTGTTTACCCTATAATATCCGTTCGCTGGATTTCGAGTGCGCGCGTAGAAAATTCTCGTTACAGGTCGTAAAGATAAAAAGTACATCAAATCAGAAACGGCGGTCTTTTCCATTCAATCCAATAGAAATAAAGAGATTTAGTTTATAGACGGAAGCGCATATCACTCGTATCAATGAAGTCATAACTTCAAATAGATAAAAGAAAAAAGAAAACAAAAAACAAGGGGAGAGAATACGAACTGGCGCCGTGTCCAAATGGGTGATTGAGTAATCAACACGAACTGACCGTGGAACTGAATGCTAACACGTGCAACGCGTAACTCGCCACGCGCCGAGAGTCCAAAAAAGGAAAAAAATGATATCGACATGGCACGATATAGAAAACGTAATAGATATGCTGCAAGAATAAGAAAAGAGAAGCCAAATGCGTGTGTTACAGAAAAGGCAATGCGGGAAATCGATGAAAAGCTTTTTTTGGTGTAGAGCTACTATATACTAATAATAGAGATAGCCTTTTTAAAAAGAATGCAAAGTGAAGATATGGGGACCTTGGTCATGGGGAATGACGTGGCTGATGATTTGACCGGCGATAATGACGATGCAGTCGACGATAACACGCGCGTCGGACTCTCCGCTCGACTCGGCTCCGAATCCAGGGCCAGCTGTTCTTCGATCTCGTTGATCCTCTGGTAAATCTATCGGGTAAAGGTCAGCGGCACACGGAGGGAGGAGAAAAATAGTTAAAATGTATATACATGTACATTATATTTTTCGAATGTGCACACGACACGCCAAGGTCGGGGTCTCCTGTTACACCGTTCGTTCACGAGTATAAACCAACTCGAGTGTATACAGTGGGGGGAAGGGGGGGTAGGAAAGAAGATCGTACGACGCACAATGGAAAGAAGTCGACACAAACACAAGAACAACTAATCGGCCATGTTTCTCTTGAGCTCACGATCCAGTGAAACATACCTATTAGCATAATCATGGGCGGTTGTTTCTTTGCCTTTTTGAATACTAAATAACGCGCGCGCGCAAAAAAAGAGCGAGAGTTGTATGGACTGAGAAAAAGAAAAGAAAAGAAAACATTTTCTTTGGCTAAAAGGGTACACGTATATAATAAAGACCTCTGCTCTTTTCTCCGCAAAAAAAAAAAAAAAAATGGTATAACCTTGTGCGCTGTGTTTTGGTTAACCTCACGTTCGTTAAAGAGCCACACAACTAGCGGCGGAAACGGCCGTTACGATCCCGACAGTCTAATTTTCGAGCGTCTAAGGTGAGGTCATGTTTTTGAAAAAAAAAAAATCAAAATCAAAAATAAAAGAACTCACCAATTGGGTTTGATGTTTGGTGAGGTCGGCCTGTTTGACAAGGTCGGCGATGCGACAGTCGAGATCGACAAGGATTTCGTCGGCTGATTTCGTCAGTTTGTATTTGCTGTAATCGATGTTGTTGTCTCTGAGCACCTGCAGGATGCCCATGGGACTCGACTGCGTCGGATGATTCTGCCGGCTGTTCCTCACCGTATCGCTCAGCTCCGATTTGATATCGCCCACTGAAAAGCAGCCGTTTGTGTTGCGCAACACAAATTTAAAAAAAAATAAATAAAAAAGAGATTGAATTTTGCGATTTAACAAAATGTCGAACGTGGACAAGTGACAAATGCGGTAATCGATTTTAACCTATGGGTGGGTCTACCCTCGAAAATCGACGATGCGTGTCGTTTTTTTTTTGAACAAATGAAAACGTGTTCGAATCGAAAAATTCGAAAACTTTTTTTTTTAAAAACGTAGAAGAATTGAAGCCGTTACCATCTTGTTTCAGTCGATTGAGCCGCTGCTGGTTCCTTTTGATCGTTTCGTTGCTTTCATCCTCGCACGCCTTGCGCTCCGCCTCTATTCAATTTCATCCGGACCATCGCACGTCCCACACAAAAAAATCTTTATCAATTTAATTTTTTATTCGGAAAAAAAAAAAAAACGGCTGTGTGTTCGATGAATAAAAATGAAATAAATAACAAGACGAACAAATTGGATACAGACGATAGTGGGCGTTATATTTTTGTTTATGTAGTTTTTTTTTTAAAGAAGAGTTTGGTGGGGTGGGTTTGTCATCGTAGAAAGCAAAAAAAAAAAAATGGTTATTTTCTTTCACACTTGTTATTATTCATGTCGATTCATTGCTCGCCCCCGATCCATTTTTTCTTTCTTCTCGTTTTTCAGTTTCAATTTTTGGATATATATATTTTTTTTACATGACTTAACTTCACACAATGCGTGAATAACTCGCACGTTACATATCGATAATCCGGCATATTTCGCCCCTCAAGGTCTAATTGAAAATGCGCATATTTTATATCGTTTTTTTTTTAAATAGACGAAGATCTACTGTGAGTCGACTGAACTTTTTCTGCTGAACCTCCTCCACTGAGAAGGAAGTGTGCATACGCATTGCGGGTCAAAAATAAAAAAGGAGAAACATTACCATCAATCGCCAATTCTTTCGAACGCTGTACGACCCAATAAAGAACAGAAAGCAGGAAATGTTGCGCACGTCCAGCGCAAGAAAACAAAAAAGGGAGGCGATTTTTCAGGTAGGCTAATGACAATGACTCAAAATAAATCCATCAATAAATCAGACAAGAATCGCCATGAATAGAATGCAGCAGCATCAAAATAGGAAGAGATAACAGGGAGAAAAACAAAAGAAAGCCAAACACATTAGGTGTCGCTTGTATGGCAACAAATTGGCCAGCCATCAAATAGGCAATGTTCAACTAGCGGCTCATAATGGACGCTCTCGAACAGAAAAAGAAATGAATACTCCAGCACATCATGTATATAGCTAGCTTCCTTTTTTCTTTCCCTTTCAAATTGTATATACTACACTATATGGACGACAATGTCGATGTGTAGGGATGCAATACAAAAGCTGTTGC
This sequence comes from Daphnia magna, assembly GCF_020631705.1. Lineage (NCBI taxonomy): Eukaryota > Metazoa > Arthropoda > Branchiopoda > Diplostraca > Daphniidae > Daphnia > Daphnia magna. The sequence continues at coordinate 7,542,474 of NC_059187.1, forward strand.
TGTGTGAAGTGTGTGTGGATGGCCAGTGCGTACACAAACACGTTGGACACGATCCAAAAACATAAGAGGAAGGAAAATAAATAAAAAATAAATAAAAATGCATATAAATAGAGAAGCAGAGTGCGCACATCCGGATGCTGTTTGCGCACACAGGACCCAAAAACCCAGCAAAGCGACACAGGGATGAGTATAAGGATATGAATACAATCCGAAAATGTCAAAAAAAAAAAAAGAATGGGTCGAAATAAATAAGCGGCGTAGGCGGCAATTGCCGATCGAGACAAATGTACAGAATAAAATAAATAAAAACACAATGTAGACCTAGTAGATATAACATCGTATCTACGTATATAGAATTGTTTGGGGTGAAATTGTCCGACGTCTGTTCCGTAATTGTGCGTCTATACACTAACCATTTTTCGTTCGGTGGACAGAACAACCGGGGGGAGGAGAATGTAGCCTTTTGTTCGGGAAAAAAGAAAGAAAGAAAGAGACAGAAACAATTTTGAGTACGTGGGGGGTGGGGGGACAGATGGGTCAACTGCTGATGGTAAGACAATTTGACACTGTTGATGTTCTCTCTCTCTCTGTTGTAAAGTGTCCAGCTGCCAGCACCTGCCCGGCCTTTATCCTCGTCCCCCTTCATTCCTGCCGGCACGTACGACAACATCTCCCTTCCCTAATGTTTCTATGCACGCACTTCTTTTTTTTTCCTTTTTTCGTGAACTATAGAAACGTTTTTATTTCTGGCGTATCTTGACGATTTATCATCGGTCTCGTATCAAAAATTGAAAATGTATTGATGACCATCTATTTATCCCCCCCACCCCCCTCCCCCACATGAATGTGTCCATCTTATTTGTATATGTCATTTGTGACGATGCTATAAGGCACCAGCCCGCTATTATTGGAATTAGGGAAATAGATTTGAACGATAATGATGACACATTTTTTGTTGGCTACTTTACCGACCAAATGCAGTTGGCGTTTGAGTTCGTTGACTTGGCGCAGCAGATCCGTGTAGTGGCCAGCTTTCAACATGGTTTTCACTCGTTTGATTCAACGGCCGTCTTGTCGTTATTGACTAACACGTTACCATGACAACCGTCGCGTAGGGTGGTTTCTTTTTATTTTTAATTTTGTGTGTGTGTGCACACATTCAACGGGTTAAGCAACTCAAAAGTGTACGAATTGTTATAGCCATTGGAATTGGCGATCTTTTTCTTCGTTGCTCATCATTTCTACGTTAAGTTGAAGGCGAATGCTATATATTACGTAAGACGACAACCGTGTAATAGATTGGGTCAGTCATGGTCAAAACATTTTCTTTTCTAAAAAAAAAAAAAAAAAACGACCACGTTCAAATTTTATGAGTAGGAGGGGTCAGAATCGAGGGCTGGAAAATAAAAAGACGTTGGATTTTGTGCACATAAGAGAAAGTGATGAAATGGCAAAAATAGAAAAATGACGTTTTGAATACTCTGTATATATCTGGTACATTTTTATCGGATGGATTCTTAAAAAGATGGGCGTGTCAGATCCATGTTGTTTTCTGTTGTCTACTTTTTTTTTTTCTTCTACCATTTTTTTTTTTTTTATTCTTTCCTTTTTCTTTTGAAAAGCGAGTCTCACATTTTGAGGAGATTTGAAAAATGAACATTCACACACGCATAGAAAAGAGATAAACGGACGCGTAGGAGGTGTGTCGGTGGGCTGTTGAATTCACGTGTGGTGAAGAGGGGGTGGGTGGGTGGGTGGCGAATAAAAATGATGAGAAAACAGCGTCAAAATATGAATACATTCGATATATATCGTTGGGTGTTTGTTGTCCGCAGTCCTTTTTGTCGGTTCGAAACGATTTCCTGTTTCTAGAAATAATAGTAAAAATAATAAAAAATAAATAAAAAGAAGAAGAAGATATCGAGTATAGGTGTGTATTAGATACACACCCGGGTCAAAAGAAGATTTCAAAAAAAAAAAAAAAAAGAGAGAGAGAAAGAGAGAGAGAGGAAGTCCCCCCATACCCCAATCGGCCTCACCGGTTGCTGTTTTTGGGTGTCGAAAATCTTGGAATTGCCGTGTGAGTTTCGGGGCGCTCCTCGTCCTGTTGAATGGGAGATTTTAAGGGAGAAAAAAGCGGAGAGACCTTAGTGAAAACAGACAAACAATTGGGGCGCGGCAGGCGGATATGGAAAGCGATCGGTGATCATCTTTGGCCCGAAAATACAAGAAAGAAGGAGAAGAAAAGCCGAAGGATATCGGCGTATCGGAAGTTGGAGGGCGATGCGTTTGAGGGGATGCCTTCATAATGACGAGTGATGGAAAAAGAGGAGGCAAACTGATGAGAGAAAAAGCACGTGTGAACTGATCTGTTGGCCGATGAGCACAAACGTCTCCCATTGAAACGATAACAAGATTTTTTCTCCGTCCAAAGAAGGAAGGAAACGAGCAAACAAAGGGAAATCGAGAAGACTTCCTTGAAAAAAATATAATAAATGGGCAATCGAGCCGATGAAACTAGACTACCGCATTCCCTACATTTTTTTTTGGGGGGGGGGGGGAGTGAGAATTTCTTCGTTTCCGCTAATTTTTAATTCTTCTATAATTTCGTTTTTCTTTCATTTTTCATTTTTATTTTTATTTTTCTTATTTTTCTCAATAATTTTGCCGTTATCTATTTTTTTCTGTCGGCCCTGCATGGGGTCTGTCTTAAATATCCTTTTAAGTTCTGTGTTTTTCCTCGGCTTCCGTCTGCATCCGCCCTTCGTTTTTCTGTCTTCGTAAAAAAAAAAAATGAATACGGCAACGGCTGCGCGTGATGGCGATAACGATTTAGAAACTGCCTGAAAAATAACGATGCGATAGTTAAAAAAGAAAAAGAAAAAATCATATCTGATGGGAACAAGTTGTAGACATGTGAATCAACGGTTCACAGTCGAGTTGCGTCTACTTCATCGGCTCGATAAAAAAAGGAAAAAAAATGTTTCCAACGCGCCAATTTCCATATTTCGAAGAGGGACGAGCAAGAATTTTGCATTGTGTGAAAATAAAATATAAATCAAATCAAATGATAAAAGAAGTTTACAGTTTTCCCATACATCTTCCCTTCATCGTGAATAATTGCCGTGCAACCGGTTTTTATCGAGATTGATGAATTCACAACGTTCACAAAATTTAACACACAATTTTTTTTAGACAAATTAAAAAAGAATAAAAAAGGGGGAGCTGGGGATGTTTTCTATCAAGTCCCTGCAGACATTTTTCCTCAAATGAAAGGAACCTTTTTGATTAATTAACCCGAATGACGTTTGTCTTGCAACGTCGCCACCGCGCCGCTATTGAAACATATTTTCAATGCGCCCAGTTTTCTTTTCAAAATTTCCATTTTTGCCCGTTTCTCTCTCCCCACCTTTTCCTCTTTTCTTATGGTTGACGAAAAGAGACGGGAAAGCGCGCACCGACGTTGACAGATGCGGATATGCGTAAAGGAAACGGTGAAGCCCTTCCTTTTTGCGCTTTATCAGATACGTGTGAGGTCTCTCGTCGCCCCCCTTTCTAGACGCAAACAAACCAAAAAGTTCAACACACACACACACACACAAAAGGGACAACGTATGTAGAAGAAGAAGAAGAAGCGCGACGCTAGACGACGGCGGACGTCCAACCATCTGCCCCGACACGTTTTAAAGTGTTGGTTAAATGAAATTTGGGGAAAAGTGGCCCCGCCGAGGTACATGTAGATATGCTTGCTGGAAAAATAACTCAACGGGCATATGATGGTCTAGGTAAAAAATAATAAAAAAAAAAGCACGCGGAGTTTGAAGGGGAGAATAAGGCAAAGAAGAAGGGGGGGGGGGGAGAGGAAGGAGCTCAAATGAATGACCGTAACGGACGCCCGTGTAACGCAGAGGAGACTTTTTCTTTGACTATACAGACAAAACACACACACACACCTTCGAAATAAAATTACGTATGCAAAGAAAAAAAAATTAAATAAGAAAAGGGTGTACATAAACTCGTCAGACGCACAAAAGGATTGAACAAAAAATGAAATAAAAAAAAACAAAACAAAAAAACAACATCACACTGCGTGTGTATGCGACTGGATACAAGAAGGGATGAGCGGCTGCCGTGTGCCGAAGTCGATCCGGGAGTCTCTTCCTATCATCGTAACATCATTGTCGTCCTAGTGTGAGAAAAGGGATTTTATGTTTGATCAAAAGAAGAAGATGGATATAATATAGAAAGGGGTTAAACACACACACGCACACAGGGAAGAGACATCCACACCCCTCTCCCGGCCATCGGCTAAAAGAAAGATGGATTTAATATTCTAATATTTTATTATTATTATTATTATTATTATTATTCGTATTCATCCATTAGATCGAAAGAGCCGGCGTGAATTTGTGTATACACCAGGGGGAACTACATTACAAAGACACGCCGTGGTGCATATAGTGTTATCTTGATTATTACTATTCAATCCCTTTCCTGCCGTGTCTTCTTCTCTTCTTCTTTTTTGACCTTTTATCCCATGTGATAGACACGCCTTTATTTGCATAGCGCTTTTAATAGCTACGGGGGATTTATATTTTCAAAGTCGTCGTCATTGGATGGCGTTTTATTTTTGTATTTTTTTTTTTTTAACATCCCTTTTCTATTTTCCTTTCTCTTTTCTTGTTCCTGTTTTTTTCTTTTCAAGTCGTTTTTCTTTCTTCCTTTTGTTTGGTTTAGTCAGATGATAGACGGTGAGAAAGCAAAGAGATAGCGGGACTGGAGGCAGATGCTCCTCCGACAGAGACAGTCATCGTGAATAATTTCAGACGCTCTTTTTTTTTTCTAATTCATTTTTGGGCGTCTGTTCGCTTCCTAAACTCGACAGGACAAAACTGCGGGCACCGGGCCATTAATTTTAAAATAAAAGGGGGGGAAGGGGAAGAAAATTCCAAAATGTTCAAGCAAAGACAAACGAAAAAACAAAACCGACAGTCAATAATAAACACAAAAAGAAAAAATGACTGGGTGCTCAACGGTCGTCCTCGCTGGGCACGACTCTCGTGTTGCACCGGACCCCCATCAGATCAAACGCTTCTATAAGATTATATATATACCCCCGTCGTGTTCAAAGAGTATCTGCAAGAATAGGTTATGAAGAAGATCACAAAAAGAAAAAAAAAGAGCACTTATTTTTTCTATTGCCTCGAAATAAAAATGGGGAAAATCAAAATAACACAGACACCAAAATACTGTGAGAAAGGGGCATATAGACACACTATATTGTCCTTTAATTGGGTATAGGCTAACGTCTAGTTACACGAGTAGCATTTTTTTTTTCTTTTTCTTTTTCTTCCCGCACCACCCCATCCGGCCTTAACAACAAGGCTCACACAAAGTGCGGACGATGGAAAAAAAATTTTTTTTTTAAGAAAAGAAACGTTAAAAAAAAATAAATAAAATGGATACAGACAATGTTGATATTGAAGGGGGGAAGATCTCTGGGATGGGCTTGTACACCCAAGATGAAAATAAATGGGTAAAAAAGAAAAAAAAAATGAAATAAAAAGAGAAAAATAACCGCTGCACTGATCAGATAAAGAATATATCTCATCGACAAGTGGTAGAAATACTAGACGAACACAGTAGTTATATACTATAGTACCACATCTAGTGTATACACTGTATACAATTTTTTTTTTCGAGGACGGTGAGTATAAAAGAAAGGGAGAGAAAAAAAAAGTGACGTAGAATGGGAAGACACTCCCATGTTTCTAGCAGCTATTGTTATAATTGTCGAGCCTTAAAAAAAAAAATTATGCTTTTTTTTTTTTTTTTTATTACTTAGTTTAGACATTTTGCTTACTATCTATAGGCACTTCCTCTTGATATATTGTTACCATTTTTTTATTTTGCTATTTTTACTATTGAAATCTAACAAAAACAATTTTTTTTCTACAATTCTTTTCTGTTGATATTCGATGATTTTTTTTTTCTTTTAGGACAACTCACTCTTTATTTTTGCTGCGAACGGATCGTAATACAACAAGAAGCAAGAAAAAAGAGAAGGCTGTGCTGTGTCTTACTACTATTTATTTTTATTGCATACATTCAAAATAAAATATAAAAAAAAAGGAAACATTCAACCCCACACATGCCAACCCCCGGATTTCTTATTATTATAGACTCGTCTTTTAGAAGAAAAAAAAAATAATAATAAAAAAAAAAACATTTTAAAACTATTATTCTTTTCCAATTGTTGTTGTTCCGGGTTCTACGCACACAAAAACGAGGCTACTGGTCATTTTTTTTTCTTTCTTCTTCTTCTTTATTTCGCGCCCCTTTTTTTCCCCTTTTCATCTTCGTGTGTATCCTATTAAAAAAAATATTCTTTATTATGTACAGTAGACGCCAGCAATAATAACATAAATAATAAAAAAAAAGGAGCTACCATATTCATAGGTTGGTGTGTGTGTATATAAGAACGTGAGTGTGTGTCTGTAACGGTTATAGAAACGAAGCCGGATCCTTGGAAGAGTTCCTCGACTGTTGTTATTTGATTGGGTCATTACGGTCGCAGGTATAGACTGTTGGCTTTGCAGATAGCCCATCTCGTTTCAGAAAATTGTTCTTTCCTTTTCTTTTCTTTTTTTTATTGTTTGTTTTCTTTACAAGAGGAAGTCGAAGTGCAGCAGAACTGTTTGTCTTATTGGCTGAAAAGAAACCAACGAAGCGATGAGAAACGGGTATGCGTGATGAAAAGAGACGGACATAATAAATGGGCATGTTATTTCCAACGTTCGTTCAAGAGCTGGTGCCACCTGGTGGCCAGGTGAATTCGCCTCACCCAAAAAACAGCATGGGGGTCTATGTTAATCTCGCGACTATTGAAAAAGTCAGATGCCTTTTTATTTTCTACTCTTTTTCTACTCCAACCCAATTGAAATTACCGTTAAGAAATGAAGAAATAAAACATAATTTTTTTTTATCGAGGCCTTTGATAATCAAATGCTGGCGCCCTTTCTCCTCAAATTGTTTTCAACTTTCTCGTGTCCTCACATCATTCGGATGACGATGTCGGATTACACTGAACGCTACAACAAGAAAAGAAACAACGACAAAGAAGGAAAGCAAAAGAAGAAAAAGGAAGAAAAGAAAAAGAAAAAAAAACTATCCTTAATTTTCGCTGACTGAATTTCAATGGGTCCATGAGTCACGAAAACGGAATCGAGTCCTCCGAAATGAATCGAAGAGAAGCTTACATAATACGTAAGCCGGTGCTGCGTGCTATAGCGCCAAACTGCGAAAAGGAAACAAATAAATAAAAGGGCTAGAAAGCAGGCCAAGAACGTCATCAATTTATTTATTTATTTATATTTTTTGCCTTCCACATTGGTTAGAAAAACTCATTCAAACTAAATCGCGTGGAGAGTTGCACTTACTGCCACATACTGCCACATATACGCTGGCCTTCGGGGTAACCGAAAACATTCGACAAGTACTGCTGCCTCTCCTTATTTTTTTGCTTCTTGACGGTGGGCTATATAAATATGTTAAAAAAAAGAGGCCGTTTCGGGGCTGTCGTGCTGAAATAGCAACTTGTTTCACCGAGAATCATTGCGGTAAGTGAAGCCGCAAAAGGTGAATCGCTTCCCCCCGCACAAAGGCTGTATAACTCTTGTCGCCCCGTTATTGTATACACAAGGAGCGAGGAATGCAAACACACAAGTCACCGTGTGTACAAGTATGGAGCAAACACATGCCAAAATCGATGTAAGAATGAATAACGGGACTGTATTGCGCTGTGGCTCCAACATCCATTTTTTCTTTTGTTTTTCTTTTCATAATAAATAGACAACTGTGAAGGAATGTTCTATTTTTGGTTCTTTGTTTCTTTTTTCCAAACGCAGGTGGCGACTTCCAATTTTCCATCGCCTCTTAAATAGAAAGAAGAGAAGAAGAAAACGTGTTATAAACGCATCATTTTACACTTCCTGGACCCCTCCTGGCAACAATAATAAGGACGTCATTGGGATAAATCGTTAGCCGTGAAGGGGAAAAAGAAAAGCAGAACACGCGCGCAGACAGCAGCCACTTGGCCCTGATTGTACAGCTCTTTCTTTTTCGCCGTCAGGTAGTTGATTCCCTCCCCGGACGGGGAAGATAGAAGAACACGAACACGCCTTTATTAATCAACCAGTGGTGGAGTCCCTATATATGAAAACACACACGGCACCTTATAATGACCTGTATATGCGATCCACACGGATATGCTACGTGGAAATTCCTTTTGATTTTTATTTTGTTTTATTTTATTTTTCTAAATTTTATTTATTTTTTTTGTTTTTGGTTTTGGTGAAAAGTGTTTAACGCCTTATAAGGGCCATCGTCAGAAAACAATCTATACGTTTGGAATAAGGAAAAATGAAGAAACGGTCGTTGATGCGTCGTGTGGGACGAACGCTGATGTAGTTCCTCTTCTTCGCCCTTGTGTGCACCACCCTCTTTTTTCTTTTTTCTTTTTTTTTTTTGATAGTTCTAATAACATATCCAGGATTTTTTTTTTTTTTTTTTCCCCGAGATAGTTTGTATTTTGAAATCCGATGTGGTATATTCATCACCTTTGCTTAGATAGGTTATTAAGTAGCAGGTAATGTGTTGTGCGACGTTGCATAGCTACAGCGTTAGGGATCGTGTGTCAAACATTCTTTGGTGGGCAATTTTCTCTTTTGAACCGGTGGAGTCACGCTCATCTTACCTGCGTGTCTCACCTTGCGCAAAATACCGTGGCTTTGTACTCCATCGGGATTAAGTCAAACTGAAACGGTTGGTTGTGTTTCACTTTCTGGCCGCGTTTCGTCTTCCTCACTTGGTTCAAAATGGCAGATCGACCGTTTTTCTTTTCGTTTTTCATGGTGGACGCTGTTGCAAGTCTGACTTGTGTTACATGCGTATACTTGCTACGTGAGCACTTTCACCCGACACCTCTCGAATTCCAACGAAGAAGAAGAAAAAAAAAAAAGAGCCCCGCTGCTCGGAAATGCTGGACGTTACGTATGTGTGTACGCATACCGTGCGAACTCAGCAGGATTCCGTCCTTTTTCTTTTTCCCCTTTTCCTCACCCCCCTTCGATCAATGAAAAATGTTGTGTGTTTTGAATAATAATGAATATTCTCGAATGTGTTGCAAAAAAAAAAGCAGCACCGACAGAATTCAATGAAAAACAAAGAAAAAAAGCAGAAAGAAAAATAACTTGAGGAAATAGATTTCCTTCATTATATTTGACTGTGCGACGGGGGTCGAAAATGCTATTTATTATTCTGTAAGTTTTTTTTGTGTGTGGTTTTTTCTCGTGAAAAGGTCTACATACGTACAGCCAAAAGTCGTAACACATTAACAAAACAGTCGGCATTATTTTCTTTCCGTTTTTGAAATAAAAAGGAATGAAGACGCCGCGGGGGATCGAACGCAGTGTGTCATTCCGCACCTCGGACTTTCGCGTTTCGCACACACACACTTTTATTATTGATTATTTTCTCTTCCCACTTGTTTTTTTTTTTTTATCTTTTTTCTTTTTACGACAAAAAACGATTTAAGAGAAGACCGCTTATAGTATGTGATGACGGCTCCAAAATAGTCGTCGACAAATTTCAACCGAACGATAAAAAAACCAAACAACAAAAAAAAAACCACACACTCCCAAATTCGAATAAAAAAGGGGAAAAGTGGGAATAAAATTAAATAAAAGAAAAAAGAACGAACAAGAATTGTGGAATAAAAATGGGGAATTGCTCTATCAACGACCATCACTTGATTGAATGGACACGGATCGACAAAGGCGAAAGAGAGAGAGAGAGAGAGAGAGAGCGTGAAGTAGGGCTCAGACGGAGCGCATTACTCCATTCATCCGTGTGGCTTTTGGAATCTAAAAAAAAGAAAAGAAAAACGTGTCTGCTGTCAGCTCTGGCAATTTGGATTCGAATCACTCATCGTTCGACAACTGGTTTATTTTATTTTTTTAAATCTCCCGCGCGCGCACACTACCCACCACCGCAACATTCAAAAGAAAAAATGTCAATCAATCTGTTGTCCGTACAGGGAGGGAAAAGGAAAAGGAGAGCAACAGCAGTTCTCTTTCACACGCGTGTGGGATTTTCAAATTTGTTTTTGTATGCGCGCGTTTTTACGTTGTTCAAATCGGGGAGCCCCGCAATCCACTCGACAATAAAGCCGCCCCCTCTTTTTCCTTTTTTTTTTTTCTTTTTCTTTTTAATAACCAGTTTTTTGTAGGGCCATTCCAATGAGAAAGAATAAAAGGAAATGGCTTGTTCTCTATATTTAGTACATATACTGAGGATGTATACCACTGCAGATGGTCTATCAGCATCCTTCTTTTTCTTTTTCTTTTTTTTTAAATATATTTTCAGTGTAATCCCTACTAGCGCACAGACTCCTGTGTCGTCTATGCACAACAGCCGGAATTAAATGCACATATAGGCCTGTTTTTTTTTTCCTGGGGAGGGGGAGGCTATACAATAATTTGCTATTTGATTTCCCTATCGACTGCTACCGCCGAAATAATCAGCAACTTTGTACGTCACATTTTATTATTATTATTATTATTTTTGTTGCAGTCACAGCGAGGTTGGGCTCAATAGCGATCCGTTTTTCGGGTGACACAATAAGTCACTTGATTGGCTCACATTTTTTTTTCTTTCCCTTAGCTGCTTTTATTTGAATCCCCCATCCAACCTCCCACGTATGATGCAAGTCAGTTTCCCTTTTTTTTTTTTTTATTCGTCTTTTTACGTCACTCGTTTTCCGGCATATTTATAGCTGCAGATAGCCATTTTTATTTTTTTGTTATGCGCTTTTATACTGTATGTATATATATATTCTCTTGTGTAAGAGGGGGGGGGGGAGAAGGATAATAAAAACTATTATTGATGGTTAGAATGTAAATCCTGTTCAGCCTATAGAGCATATAATCAAGACTGGATTGTTTTCCATCCGCGATGGTGCTGGATACATAAAAATACTTTATATAGAACTAGATCAACCCCGTATGGGGCAAAAAATGTGTCCATAAGAGACGCCTTGGGCGCAGCCAACGCCCAAAATGTCACACAGATAAATATCTCGACGACCCTTAGAAGCTGTCTGCTGTTACAATACTTAGTGAATCAAAGGACAGGGAGGGGGTTTTCTCCCACCATTTCCCTGCGATGTCCCTTTATTCATGGTCTATACTCTATCGTTATATGGACTTGCAGCCACCTTATGTATACAGAGTATAGGTAGAAACAAGAGAGAGTGAATAGAGAGCATCCGCAGCAAAATATAATCTTGATGAAGCCGAGCTCACTCTGGCAGATTTGTTACACAGATGTGTAATATCCCCTGTTTCTCTGTTTCTCTCTCTCTCTCTCTGTCTCGATAGAATGAAAAGGAAACAGAAGAGAAAAACAGGACAGGCTCGACTTAGAGCATGAAAAAAGAAGGAGGGGTCATTATGCTAATTTAATCGGCGCTGGAGCAGCTCACTCGACAGTTGAGTTTCCTTTTTTTGTTTTGTTTTGATGGCCCCGATTTGTCTCTGACACACAGACATAATGGCACCGTTTGTATCGGAGTGTGTGTGATTGTGTCAGTGTGTTCCTGCTGTTCCCCCCCTCACCCACCCACACACACACACTCACACACACACACACACATCAATTTGCATCTATGAGCTATAGAACTCGAATATACAAATTTTGAACGCCCTCACACGAAAAAAAAAAAATGGCCTAGACTTTATATGGGGAAAAATGCAAGGTGCGCTCGAGCGCATTCAAAATGTGAATGAAAAAGGAGAGAGGAGGAGGGGGGGGATGTGCAAAATAACGGCACCACAGTCAAACAGTTTTGTGACTGTCGACACTTGCAGGCGTCAAAATGGGTGGCATCTGCCACATGGGCCACCGCATTCCTCCTACGACCTCACGCTAGCACCTTGTTAGATGCTGGGGTTGCGTCACATTCAACAAGAGAGATAAGGTTGTAAAACATTTTTTTTTTCCTTTTTTTACGTTTTACGATTTGAATTTCTTTTTTTTTTTGTCACCATAAGCGGACGACGTTTTACATTCTTAAAAAAAAAACCGCATTTTTTCATCGTCCCTGTTTACCTGTAAAGAATAACCGCAAACATTCATTCGTTTTCACGTTTTTTGGTTCGATTTCGATTTGTCCTGATATGGAATTTTTCACATAATCTTTCTTTCTTTTTTATATTAAAAAAAAAAAAAAAAAACAGGTTTTATCGGAATGTTTTGTTGTTGTCGTTAAAACGTCCCTCCCCCTTTTTTTTCTTCTGCCAATTACGTGACGTTTGATGAAATTAGTTTGATGCCAAGTAATGTCAATGTCTCTATGAATTAGTGTAAAATAAAATGCGATTTGTTGAGAAGGAAAAGAAAGTTGAATTCACGAAATGTCTGTATACTTCTTCATTTTGTATTTATTATTATTTAGTTATTTAGCTATTTTCTTTTCGTTTTCCCGCAAAGTTAAGACGCTATCGGGCCGGCTCGGTGACACATGTGACTAGAAAGTTTTCGCTTCGCACGCAACGATGCGAGTAAACAAAAAAATGGAAGTTAACGGGCATTGATGGTGTGCCCATCCAAGCAGAAAAATAAGCAAAAAATAAATAAAATGAATAAATAAAATCAAACCTGAGAATAGGAGGAATAAAAATCTGAAAAGAAACAAAAAGTGTACAGTAAATGTCTTGATTGAGGTGCATCGAGTCGTGTTGAATATTTGAACGCATGAAACGAGAAGCGTAGACATAAAGACGTGTACATAAAAATGGAAGATACAATCGAGTAGATGCGGATAGATAACAAATAAATGATGGAAGAATAAAAGAGAAGAAAGGTGTCGACCCGAAACGAGAAGGAAAAAAAAAAAAAAAGAAAAGCCCCGAAATGCCGTTGGGATTTTTATGCGCGGTGCACAAAATATTCATCACCCCAACACCTGCCCCCAAACCCCCAATTCCCCTGCCCTTTTTTCATTTTTTTATCTTACCGACACTGTCCTCCAAAAGTCGTCAGACTTTGGCTGGCCCGTCGCAATGAAAAGCGATTCATAACCCCCCCGTTTCGAAAGAAGAAACAAACACAAACACTTTCACTCGACATATTCAAAGGGATTTGAGAGTCGACATTGTAGCGGTTTTCTACCATTTCCTCCCCACACAAGTTGTTGAATTCAAATCATAGACGAAGATTTTTTTTTTTTTTTTTCCTTTCGATTTTCTGTGTTTGTCTGCGTGTGACTTGCGTCAATACACTGCGTCACGAAGATGTGAGAAGAATGCAATAGGGTAAAAAAATAAAGGGGGGGGGGATAAAAAAAAAAGATGCTGTGAGATATACCCCGTTCGTATTTTTTAAAAATAATTCTCAGCACTCGGAAAGAAGATGAAATAAATAAGAATTATACGCGTCATCTTTTCCTGCGGTTTTATACACGTTTATCACACGGCATTTTTGAAGAGGAGAAAAAAATACATTTCAGTTATTTTTATGAGTGAGGAGGGGGGGGGGCTAAAAAAAAATGAGTGGGAAATCTTCTTCTGTCGTTAGAAAGAAAGGGGGGAATCAAACAAACACATCATACCGATAATACTAAGATAGGAAAGTAACTTATGTAACATAACCCTATATTATAACTTGTCCTGCAAAGTCAATATGAACGATGCCGTCACGTTCCATTTAAAAAAAAATGTCTCCAACCCCCTCGATGTATGCGAAAGAGAAAAAAACATTATTATTTCTTTTTTAAGGGGAAAATAAAAAAAAAGAAAGAAAATCTTTATCTGGTATAGGTGGACGATGTGTCTCGTTGATTCAGTCAACCGCGTCCAAATGAGTTTCGCCGTTTATTCAGATCCGATAGAAAAATAGGGTCGGGGAGGGGAGCGCAGTGCTGCCAAAAAATAAAAAAAATAGGAAAATCTTTGTTATGTTGGTGTATATTTTTAATGGCTTTTTTCCCCGAGTTTTATGAGGCCAATCTATGTCTAATCCCCCACCTTTCCTCTTTAGACTTTTGGCAACAACAACAACAACACACAGACACACAGACACAAAAAACAGCTCGTTATTAATGTCATTTTGAATATCAGCAGTTAAACGATCTTTTAGGGGGAGAATGGACCATGTGCTACCCTCATTTTTTCTTTTCTCCTTCTATTTATTTCTATGTACAGTATATATATATTTTTTTTACAGCCAAACAGTTGAAGTAATGTTTTCACATTAAATTGGAACCGTTTAATGACTCAAGTATATCACAGCAGTTCTTCAAAAGAAACAAAAAAGAAAGATGAAGTTACGGCTAGAGGATGAACGTCTACAATTTTTTATTCAGACGCAAACACTTAAAAATGCGACGGTTTCAAATAAAATTTTATAAACAAGAATAGAATTTTAAAAATTCGATTTAAAAAGATTTTTTCAAATTGAAAACTTTTCCTCCCATGGGAAGACTATTTTTAGTCCAACGTCCACAACGGTTAACGTAAAGCTGTCTTAGCTACGCTTTGATGGATATTTGCGAGCGATAAAAAAAAAAACTCCTCCCCGTAATGTTTGAACATTTCGGGTGATTGTGTGCAGTGTGTTGTGAAAGCAAAAAAAAAAAAAAAAAAGCTGATGGACTTGCAGGGACACAGGTCGTTATAGAGATACGTGACGTACATCTAGCGATTGTAATCGTCCGTGTCAGTTGTGTATATCCGACTATTGGAAATTGAACTATATAAATTGCACATCCCCCCCCCCTCCCCTTTACAGAATCCCACCTCCGGTGATGTATCGTCAGTTGTTACACACAGACACATACACACACGATAGAAATCTTTCACCGTAATGCGTCCATCACTATCGTTTTAGAACATCGCGCTCTGCCGTAATCATGGAGGTGGATCCCTTCGTCTAAATACAACAAATAAAAAAAAAAAAAAGAAGTTTCCCCCTCTTTTTTTCATTTTAAATTTCAATTGCCGTCGTCATTTATTAAGCGACTACAAAGCGACGAAAAAGGCGGACACAGAGGCGGCTAATCACCGGTTCTGGCTACAAACATCGTCACCGTATAATGCGCAAAACTTTGCGGACTTTGACTAAAAGTCCCTTCTCCTTTTTTCTTTTATTATTATTTTTTTTTTGTGAAGTTGAAAATTACCGGGCCGCGCGCGCGATACAATCCTGGATCGGATGCTGTTCTCAAACTCCCCGCCCGATGCACCAAACAGATAAAAAATAAAATGAAATAAAAGCGATGAAAAGTATAGGGTATACGACGCAATTTTCTACCGGATTTGAAAAAAAAAATGTGTCACGATTAATCATCGCAAGTTCTTGGTTAGCGATTGACTTTTTTCTCTGTACATCATCATGTAGATGACACATATAAGGGTGGCGTGGGGAATGTTTGCTATTCCGGTAAACAAGCCGCTGATGCCTCCCTCCTTGTCGACTTTAAGTCACCAGACAGACACAAGTTCTAAACTTTATTATGAATTATTTTTTTTTTAACTATTATTGTTTCCGAAATGTACCTATAGATCAAGCCCTATTGCAACTCCCCCCTTGTTCCGTCTTCCTTTTTATTTCATTCATTTTTTTTAACTCTCGTATCGAAACATTTTTTTAAAGAGGCAAAACCGCTAGAAGAAGAGGGGAGAAAATCAAAAGTCGATTTCTGAATGTAACCGTCGTTTCCGTGGCTAGACGCGGTTTGATGATCCGCATCGCCCAAAAAAAAAAAAGAAAGAAGAATAAAAAGTTAAACAAAAAAAAATAAAAATAAAATAAAAATAGGGAAAATATCCTGAGCGCCAATATAACATTTGCGCTCAAATGGTTTCGAGACAGCAGCACATCAATGCGGCATCGAGAAAAATCGGTAAAAAAAAAAATAAATAATAATGGCGTTGAAGAAGAAGAAAAAAAAGCAATGACGACAATCCATCAGCAAAAAGTGACTCCTCCTTCCTATTTTTTATTTGGTGCCCAGACAACTTCTGTTGACTTTGCTGGACCCGCAAATGTATATGTGTGTTCCACCGCACGACTTACACAATATAATACGTCGCATTGGCGGGGAGGAGCGATCGGCAGAGGGGTGGAGATGATCAAACACAATTCAGAACGCTACACAATAAAAAAAATAAAAAAATGAAGTTGATTGTGAACGTATCCTATTTTTTGGTGTTGTATAGCATAATAGTATAGCCTACTATTATTACACATTTTCATTTCCAAAAAAATCGGTTTTATCGCGGTTTTGGCCGGATAATTTATAGGAAATCAATTGGACATGTGCGCCATTAGCGGGAGAATTGCCGTCATCGTAAACTGAGGTAATAAAACGTTATTGCGCCAAAGTTGTTTCATACTCAGATAAAAATTAACAAAAAAAAGAATACGGCTCCATTTTTTTTTTTACTCTTCATGAGAGAAAGAATAGAAAAAAAAACGAAGAAGATACAACGTGAAAGTCGTCCTCGTTCGTTGGTGCAACACACACAAAAAGAAACGCAATTGCTCAATGTCGATCATATCGCACCCAAATGGATGGAATGGATTTGCGGTGAAATGCGTTTCTCAGCGCGCCAACTTAACTATAGCACACACAACGTACAGATATACGTATACCTGCAAGGACAGTTGAACGAAAACGTTGGCATATCTGGTGTCAAATCGGGCGTTACTGGGCAAGGGGGGGGGGGACTGCTCCGTCACGATGGATTGCCAATTGCCAGCCAAAACGTACACTATGCGTCCTTGAAGTTATTCGAAAATATCCAGACAGTAAAAAAAAGAATTCAATGTCCATAAAGTCTTGTATATACATTGTACGCAAAGAATTGTCCATTTTTGCGTGTGTGTGTGTGTGTCTGTGACAAATTTATACGTCTACCGCAAAAAAAAAAAAAAAGGAAAAGAACATGCAGTATACACTATCGTATCGATCTCTGTTACACGACTAATCCATCGGCTCACATGCGTCCCTCGCTGGTGTTTCCAAAGCGATCAGGTGAGCTCAAAGTATGTGCCATCTCTTCTGTATATCGTGGCTAAAAAGAACGTATCGCTTTAAAAGACGGCCACGAGATTTGTTATCTCCCAGATTGAGGAACGAAAGATACAAAAAAAAAAATGAAAAGAGAAGAGAGAGAGAGAGAGCCACTTGTTGCGGGCCTGTTAAAACGAGGATGCTCTCTCTCTTTTTTTTTTTTTTTGTCACAAGCTTTACCGCTATGACACAATGGCTCTACCCTCTTTAAAAAAAAAATTTAAAAATCCCTTGGTCATCATACATACATGCGCGTACATGGAGGATAACACGTCCCACTTGAAAAGAAAACGTTTGACGCGTTACATAGTCAAGAGCGCGCCACCAAACACATGAGATTACACACATTCCTGGCGAAAAAATAAAAAAAAAAAAAGTCTTTTTCCCATGGACTATACAAGTATAAAAACGGGAAAGACATGTGTAACAGAAATATATATTTATAAAAATAAAAAAAAAGGAAACCTGTTAAGCTATTTAAGTCTTTGAATTGATACTAATTTCCCACGATCAAAAGAAAAGAGAGGCCCCCGTTTTTTTTTTTTTCAGGGGACATGTTACATCACGGCCTATTGGCAGGTCGGAGCTTCAAGTGACATAGAAGGAATGAAGAAGAAGAAGAAGAAGAAAAAAAAAAAGAGAGATGGGAATATAAGGAACCTAAGAAGAGGAATGAGAAAAACTCGTAGAGGCTCAAGGTGGTATGAAAAAAAAAAAAAGAAGTTTTCTTATATACAATAGCCAAAAAGCGGCAGCAGTGGTGACGGTTAAATTTATATGGCCTGGGTTTTTATTTTTTTTTTGTCCCTGGATGACGATCAAATTACTCCCGCTCAATAGTTGCATGGGCCTACATGTACAAGCACTCTGGATGCCTACATTAGGAGAGACAACACGACAGCTACTAGATGTCCCTTTTGGTGGAGACCCTTTTTGATCAAACGTCTCCCCGTCGATAACTATTTATACGCGCATAGACACAGAGAGGACATGTAATCTATAGGAATAAGGGGGGGGGGGCGCATTCTCAAGGATCAATTTGATACTCACCTTGAATGCTCATCTTGGAATCTTTTCTTTAGCTTCTTCAAAAAGCTTGGCGTTTTGTGTGTGTGTGTGTGTGGTGTGTACATGTTCTTATATCGGACGGTGGACGGGATCCTGTACATCCACCACTCGGCTACCATATACATCCATTTCAAAAATTCTATGTGTTCCTTGAAGAGGGAAGGCCAGTCAGTCAGTTGAAATATGCATGAACGTTACAGTGTGTTATATAAGAAGCCCTGGAAAAGAAAAAAAAGAAAAAGAAAAATGGAGACTTTTGATCATCCGTCGCGAACGGAACGCTGATATGCATATTGAGCCCACCCGGGTCGAATCAATCGGACCGCAATGGATGCTCTATGCACTTCCCTTTTGTTTTCTTTCGTCTTTTCTGTCCGCTAATTTTTTTTTGTTTGTTGTTGTCCGTGGCTGCCCATTTTTTTTTTTTTTCATTCCGTATCGTTTAATCCTTTGAATGATAGACGTTACAATCAATTGCTGGCCAGAACTGATGGCTGCACATAGATAAATGCAGCTGCTCGTTGGCCCATTCGAATTATCCATCCATTTTTGCCAGTCCTTTTTTTGTTTTTTTTTGTTTTGAAATATCGTGCCGGTTAATAGTTGCGTACACGGACGAGACATTATGCGATAAGAACGCAAGAAAGATGGAGGAGGAGGAACAAGAAGAAGAACAAAAAAAGGGGGACCCTGGGCGACGCGATATTTATGAGCCGATTTCTGTTTTTTTTTGCCATCGTATATACAAATTCCGTTTTGTTCTTTTCTTTTCTTTTTCTTCTTCTTCTTATTCTTTAAATAATGTATGTCGGAGTTGTACATATATAGATATATATAATATATTGTGTATATGTATTTGGTGCTTTGCCCCACCGTTTTCGTTCGGCTAAACTTATGCTAATCACATGATGGCCATCCAGTTTGTTGTTTTTTTTGTTTTCCGGGAACCCTTCCGTGTCTTTAGACCTTCAACTGCAGCCTCTCCTGTCCGCCCGTTTTGTTTTTTTTTTTTTGTGTTGTTCTTTTCATAATTTTCGGTCTCGTCTTTTGTGTTACGCTTTAAAAAATAAAAATGAAATTCTGTTGGATTGCCGATATTCTCCCATGTCCCGTTTCCTACTTCAATGAGCAATTATGCCATTCATCTTGCGCCGTCTGCTTATTACACACAAGCCGCGTGCCCTCCTTTTCTTCTTATTCTTTTTCCAACAAATTTTTTTTTTTTACATGCGATAGAAAACACGTTTGCGGGAAAAATCTTTTTCAATGGCCAAGTCTTTTTATGTTAATGCCCCGGCGTTTGTAGCATTTCCAATTAAACGTCGTCGCATCGCCGGCTATATTCTCTTTCTCGACAGTCATCTCCAACACCAACACGTCATCAAACTCCAGTCTTGTTGATTACACGTACTGCATATCCCCCCCAGATAACTAGTTGCAAACGCACCAATCAAAAAATTTAAATAAACAAATGAGATCAACTTATTTGACAATGAATGGACGGAAATTTTAAAAAATATCTAATAAAACCTGAGGTCTTGATTTAACTCCATTATCTCCAGGAAAAAAAAAATATAAAGGAAGTGTCACTCAACAAAAATGGCTGACCAGTGTGTGACATTTCCAAAGTTTTCATTGTTTCATTAACAGTTTCACCTATTTTGGGGTTGAAGGATGAATGTTGTCATCGATCTATCCTCTCCAATCCCCATCCCGTATATATATATATAGCCTGTATACCGTGTACATATATTGTACTCTACACAGTTACACACACGGTTCATCGAAACAATAATAAAAGAAAAAGAAGAATCCTCACACACCGGAATACAAGTCTACACGGTCGGTAGGGAGAGCTCACCCCACCAGGTGTTGCAGAAGCCAAAAGGGTCGATGGGTGGCTCCCTCCCCTTTCCCTTTCCATGCGAACCCATAACCCACTGCGTGTGTGTGTGGTTGTGTGTGTGTGTGTAGAGAGAGAGTAAAAAAGAGAGAAAAAGGAGGCAGGGCTCCTGCGGGCTGCTGTGTGTGTGTGTGTGTGTGTAGCCAAAAGAGCCCAAAAGGAACCCGAGTTCTTACAGAGCGCCAGTTGCTCTCCCGACAGCGTCCCAGTCGCACGTCATGTCTATTGCGTTCTTTTAGCCAACTTCCCCCCACTCTGTTAGGGCCCCCCTCCCCCCTATAATATATTTCCATCTATTTCGGGGTAGTGTGCGTTTGTGTGTGTGTGCGAGTGTGTCTATAGCTTTTTTTTTTTCCTTTTTTTTCTTTTTTTCTCACTTTTTCCGTCTGTACACATTTTTCTATTCGTGGGTGTGTATTGTACCCAGCCTCCTGACTCGTTGTCCCACCTGGTTCCAACTGTTTTGAATCGACCGTTTCCAAAGTCGAGAGGATTTGCTGACAAATTTCGACAACTCTTGTGCTGAAACGTTTGAAATCCAGTTAAAAAGTGAGGTCTTGATTGACAAATTATCGGGGTCATAACGAAAGAGCCAGGATTATATTGAAAAAATTCAAAAAAAAAAATCAAAACAAAAGCGAAAACAAACATATCATTTGGAAAAGGAACTGAACGCATTTACAGGCTCGTCAGTGCGCGTGTGACATTTACAATTGGTTCGAGTTCGTTTTGATTAGACGTAGTCTAACCAGCAATCCGGAATCGAGCACCACGTTGCATCGCGGCTTGTTTGGGGAAAACGGACTGGGCTCGTTAATTCAATCAACACGTCGGAGAAGAAACCAGTCCAATAATTGCACGGCTGGCGAACCGAGTGTCTTCGAACAACAAGCAAGCTTGACGCCAATCGAAAGTTTACCATTTGACAAGGTAAGGAACGTGACTTTGAATATTCGTTCGTGTGTGATGAGGAAATCGAACCCTACCCTTAGACGAAGTAAAAAGAAAACCAGTCTACACCCCCCTACACCCGACCCTAGCCGACAAACAGCAAGCTTAATAATAGTAGGCACATTAGGAAGAAGAAAGACACTCAAATTGGTTATGCATGCCTGCTCTAATAGCGATTCTCCTTGTAACGAACATACGGCCACTGTTTGAATTTGAATTTTCTTTTTTGTTTCGGTCCGCCATTGATAGTACCCCCACATTTTTTTTTTTTTCTTTTATTGTTAGAAATCATTTTTGCACAATACCTTATGTGTACCACCAGAATGGCTAATGTGTTTTGGACATTCTAGTGTAGGATTTTAGATTTTTTTCTTTTTTTGCTCAGTCAAACGTTAAAAAAAAAAGTCAAAAAAATTGGCTTTTGCGTGGGACATGTTTTGTCCAAGTTTTTTTTTTTAGGGAGGGAGGAAGGGTGGCTTCCTATATCCGTTTTTATATGAATTTTGGGGTATCCGGGCACAGAGAACCGTACGTCCTAACGTTACGGCAAAATGTGGTACAATTGCGTATCTCCCATCGCCATCTTTCTTTTTTTTTCTTTCTCTTTTCATTTTGCCTTTCCATTTTCTTTTTATACCACCGTATAGCGATGTGCCACAGTCATCTGGGTAATGATGGAAAAGTTAGAAATATATTTTAAAAGAAAAAGAAAAGACGGGCTGATGGACCGAGGCGGCAAACGTATGAGATGTACACCATGTACCGTCTGTATTATCCTCAAGTTGTGTGTGTGTGTAAAGGAAGAAGCAGACAACAAAAAAAAAAGTTGATCTTTTGTAAAAGCTCATCCATCAAGGGCCGGTCCCTTTTCGTCGTCTTTGCTTCGGATGTATTGAGGCTCGCGTCTTCTTGAAGGAAGATCGCGTGTCCGCTGCTGTCCGCTCTCTCATCCACGCGCCCCCCGTTCTTTTGTGTTTTCTTAATAAGTTTGAACAATAACAACAACAAGAAGAAGAAGAAGAAGAAGAAGAAGAAGAAAAAAAAAAAGAACTTTTTGATCCGCTGATGATTTTGCTCTCTCTGTATATTTAGCATCCTATGAAATAGGATAAGAGACAGAGAGAGAGAGGATGAAAAAAGAAACAAAACAAAACAAAAATGAATGCAAAGATCATTTTTTTGATAAAAATTAATAATGAAAGGCTTTCAATCAATCGGATCCCCAACCCCCTCTTCCACGGTTATGTCCATACCTTGTCTGTGTGTGTGTGTGTGTTTTTTTTTTGTTTTTTTCAAGTATAAAGTTCAGTACTTATTACCTGGGCGAAAGGAAAAAGAAAAAAAAAACTGTCTTTCTTCTTGATATGCATCAGACTTCTATTCATAAACTGGCCGAACAAAAACATAAGCAGCTGCTCCATTCTGCGCAAGTTCGTTACGCCCGTCTTGTAATACGTAACTATCCCCCCACCCCTTGCATTTCAGCCAAATTTTGAATTAAAGTCCACCCGCAAAACTGGATTCCAACAAATTTTTTTTTATTTCATCAATAAAAAAAACAAAGAAAAAAAAAACAAAATTTGAAGCAAAAACAAAGTGAACTAAACAAACACAACAAGGAAATCCAAGTTAGGAAGCAGCTTACGTAATATCTCTTTCTAAATAAGAAGCGAAACGAAAAATTGCGTTCCAGCTTAATTATGCATATTAATAAGAGCAGACTAAACAGCAACAAAAAACTTCAACAAAAAATTCAAATTTCTTGTACACGTGATCTAACGTTCTAGCCCAGAAACAGTTTTTTTTTCTTTTCTTTTCGGATTCCCTAATGAAACAGACTGCCGGTTTGTATTTGTGTTCATTGTTTTGGCTCGTCGCATACACACACACACACACACACACGGCGCGTATTGTAATAATAATTATGCGGCATATTGATGATGACGATGGAAAGAAGGATAAGAAACAGCCAACCTTGGGACGCTAGCTGGAGCTGTCATTTTTCGCTAACGAATGGGATTTTCTGCTTTTGGGATTGACTGAGGGTGTGAAATAAAAGGACGGACGCACAAAACAAAAAGAGAGCGAGAGTTAGAAATGTTCGCTTTTTTCTTTCTCGGAGAACTCGATGATTGGCACACACAAAAATATAGAGATATACCTGTAAATTTTCTAAATTTTCCCGTGCATCATAACTAGACATAATCCGATGAATTATGACACGACGAGTAACGATACAATTCGGCCGAATGTTTGAGGATAGAATTAAGAAAGAAGAATTTAAAAAGACGGAGAGAGTTGTGTCAATGATGGCAACAGAAAAAAAAAAACCAGTCTGGCGATGGCAATAAAAAAAAAAGGGAAAATAAATGAATATTCCATCATCAAACAGATAACATCATTTCATTTTTTATTTTCTTTTACATCAAAGGGTTTTTTTTTTCTTTCTCTCTTTCTCTGCGTCGCTTCGTCGAGAACGGAGAGAGCCTTGTGAGAAAGTGTCAAACCGGCCGTATCACCCCAACGTATCGTTAATAAGGTCGAATCGGGTAGCGCTAAAGCCTCGTCTTTATATATATGATCCCCCCCTCCCATAAGACTGCAGACTGCACTGTGTACTCATTTTTGTTGGGGACGGATGGCCTATAACCGGCCTGGATTATCAAACTTTACAACGGGTGGAGAGGAAGAAAAAGGGCTGCTTTTGATAGGATTTTATAGAAGCCTATATATTCATATGTATGTTATGTATTTATTATGATTATTATTATTATTATTTCTTTTTTTTTTTTTTTAAATATGGATTTTCCTATCTGTTGGTCATGAGAGGAATATCGTAGACGGGGTTCGTCCATAAATGCGCGATGGCTGTTTAGACAAGGGCAATATCAAATGTTATGGCCCTCTTTTCTTTCGTGATCCTTAACTCTGTCCGCATCGTCACAAGGGAAGGCGAGAAAAAAAAATCAAATAAAATCAAATAAAAGGCCAAGATCAAAAGAAATAGGCAGAGCGGCTGACGTTATTTATATAAAGACACGAGATAACCTTCAAACATCAAATAGCCCAGCAGTGTGTACTGACTTGAATGACAGTCAATTCGAAACGACGACGACAAAAAGAGTCGAGACGGACGTCGGGTGGAAGAAAGAGAAGAAAAAAATTCTTTATCTGATTTTCCAATCTGTTTTTACTGAGCTTACATTATCGTTTACAAACAGAGATGAGTCTGCACAAGTAGCGATTTGTTTTCTCGTTGCTATTCGATCAAATGTTAGCGTCATCTTTGAAAGCCCCGGGTCGAGGACGGTGTCTACCGCAAAGGCACAAACTTTCTACGCAATAACAATTAAATGAATCACAATTCTATAAATAGGTTTTTTTTTACAGCCTGGACCTTAGTATAGGAAATGCAAAGATCTGCCATTGCAAAGCTTCCTCCTCCTCTTTTTTTCTTTTTTTGTACACATCATTTTTTTCTTTTATTAAATTTTTTTTGCTTATTCTCCCCCTCGTCGTCTCACTGAATTCGACTGTGTGATTGGACACGGCTGCGAATCGCACGTTCAACTCTCTTCTTTTTTTCCGTCCATCTGCTGCTGGTTTTCGATCACAGTGCCAGGCACAATGCAGTTACACCCCACCCTCTTCATTGCTCCCCCTCTTCCACCCTCTCAACGTGTATCAGAACAGAAGGAGATTGAAAAGAGAGGAAACTAGAATGTGTACACACTCGCAGCGAATGTACTACACGGTGTGTAAAGGTTAACTTTTTGTGTGTCTGAGTGCATAGCAGAGGGATGGAAATCAACCAAAAAAAATAATAAGAGAGACGGGGCGGAATTGATAAAGCGGAAGAAGAGAAGCACGGACACGAGTAGAAAATAAGAAATTCCTCTATAGAGAGGGAGTGGGGGGGGGACATTTAGAAAGTCTAAGAGAGGTAGGAAAAATTGTGGATGTGTTTTGTAGCGCCAGAAAGTTCCAGACACACGAATATGGTGCATCAGATAGAGATATCATCGCTATATTATATGTTGTCCAAGTCAAAGGGATCGATAAAATTGGCGTCCAACGATCAGCGCGGACGAAGAAGATAAACTAAACTAAATGTTTATTTCAAAGGAAAAAGAAAAACGGGCACTTAATCGAGTTTAATCCAAACTAATACCCAATCGGGTGTGTGAATCCATTTCAGTCTCAATCGATTTGTACAGATACGATTTTATTCGTATTTTTTTCTTTTTTTATGGGCTGCGTGAAACTGTATAAAAGGGATAACCTAACTGGACGTTGAAGAAATGGGTGTTGGCCCCCGTGGTTGCGTGTTTTCGAAAACCCGGTGGTCCCGTTGCTAATAAAGAAGAAAAAACAAAAAAGAAAATAAAAGAAAACCTCAGATACCAAACTTTTGTAATTGCGTATTTGCATAAGGTTTTGGTGGGAGCGTCCAGATATTAAACACCCTTCAAGGCTTAATTATTCTGAAAGATGGTCAATGTCGTTTGACTGCCACTGTGTGTTAGTTGGAACGAGATGCTGAATCAGTGGGTCTCACGTTAACAGGGTATCAACAACATCAACACGATTGGGTGTGTGCACCACCTGTGAAATGACACCGTCCAAAGTTTCGTGTGGTCAACATTTCATGACGTCAATTTAGTTTTATCATTTAATTTTTTTTTTTTTTTTTTTAACTTTTACTTTTTTTTGGGGGAGGGATGACGAAAAGGGGAAACAATCGTAAACGTGTCTGATTTGAAATAGCACCGTCGTAAAAGGCTATCGGTTCGTCATACGCTCAAGTCATTTCGCACAAAAAAAGAAAAGCATTTATAAAGAGGGGGACCACCCGTGCCCCTTTTCGTTTTCGATCAGTCGCTCCAAACGCCCAATACATAAAAAAAAAAAATCGACAACGAGACTTGCGTGTTGAAAACAGCTGAGAATGCGAAGAATCAAACGTTTTCTGGCTGTATATCACACAATTCGGAATGGCGGGCCAAATGGCAAAAATGGCTTTGATATGATTATTCTCGAATGTGCCCTCCTATGACCAAAATCAAAATTCACACGATTGTGTTTTTATAGTCGTGCGCCATCATTCCTTATTTAAAATTTGCCGCTCTTCGACGAGGGACAACGCATTCAAATCACAAAGAAAAATCCAATTCGTTCAATGTTTCAGGATTTTAAAATAAATAAAAAGAGGAAATTGTGTAGTAGTCAGTATATACATTCACTAAATCGAGGGGAACATCTTCTTTTCAAGTTGTTTAGTGGGAGGAAATCATTGGATCTTCTACACTACTAACAGATAGATAACGATACGTTTTCCATCTCCGATTTCACTCACTAGCGCCAAGTCGGTTCTCTTTTTTTTCTTCTTTTCTTTCCGAGCAGTACACCGACTCTTCACCTGTCGTTTTCTTTATATCCCAAAATATGCCAAAGAAGCCGCAGGAAAATAAAAAGGAAGAAAATTTGAATTTCATTTAAATTAAAAACGAAATCAAATCAGCTGTTTGGCCGTCTTGTCCTTTTTTCTACATCAATCGCCATATTGGAAAATGTGCGGCGTCCAGTCTGGGAGGAGAACAAGGTCTCGCAAATCAACCTGCCAAGGTGATTCACGTATTATCAATTAGAGGCATATCTGACTGCGGCTGCACATAACGAACGTGATAAGGCCGTGGCTATTGATCAATGTCCAATCGATGAATTCAGCAGAAAGTCAACAAAATGTCCACGTTACAACGCAAATATCGCCACACGAATTTTCTTCGCTTTCCAAAATGAAAATGAAAAGATATTGATAGATCGATAGATAGCGAGCGCGAACAAAAACTGTAAAAAAGAAAAAAATAAATAAATAAAAAAAAAAAAACCGGTCTCCAATCAGTGTCGATTTTCCCCGTTCGCTCGTCTCATATTCTTTTTTTTTTTTTTTTTGGGATGGGGGGGCGTCCCACACGTTTTCTTTTCTTTTGGAAAAAATATGATTACTTTGTCTATTCAAATGAGAAGCGATAGTGTGTAGAGTCACGGCGGTGGAGTCGTGCTTTTTTAATAGGCCAGCACGAGCTACTTAGTAATATATGCAAATCTATAAGTGCGGTTATATTATGGCCATATCCTCGTATGGAATGCTGTGATGGCACTATACACAGAAAACAAAAAAAACGGATCTATTAGCCTACTTGGAAGCGAGACTTCATCCAATGAGTACTCGATTGCCTCAATTTTCTTCTTCTTCTTCTTCTTCTTCTTTTTACCTTCTCTTTCAAACTAATAGCTATAAAGCGCGTCTATATTCACCGATGGCTCGACAACCCATCATTAGCCGCACTTTGAAGCGTGACGATGAGAGAGAAAGATCTGTTCTTTATCATTTCGTAAGCTATAACGCCCCCGAATGTGGAAAAGAAGCGAACTGTTGCGTTCTTTTCATCACTTGTTTCCCATCTTTATCTTAACTCGTTTTTATGATGCGCGCACACACACACACAAACACAGAGAAAGAGAGAAAGAGACGGAGGAGGTGAAGAATCAAAGTATATTTGAAGACGGCCGTGTAAGGTGATTATTAGCCAAAGGGACCACCAAAGATCATCAGACAATCGAAAATAACTTGTTTGCTTTTTGTTTTGGCTTTTTCTTGTGTTCTTTTTTGGGTTTTGTTTCTTTCACACGCAAACAGCGAAGAGAAGCAAACAAGCCAATGATTTTGGTTAAGGCTGTTTTGCTATATTTAACCTTCTGAATGTTGCGGGGGGCTTGTAAAGAAAAGATTTTTTTTTTGTTTTTAAATGTTGCCCACTTATTGTCGTCGATAGAATTCA
This sequence comes from Daphnia magna, assembly GCF_020631705.1. Taxonomy (NCBI): domain Eukaryota; kingdom Metazoa; phylum Arthropoda; class Branchiopoda; order Diplostraca; family Daphniidae; genus Daphnia; species Daphnia magna. The sequence goes on from NC_059187.1 coordinate 7,570,372, forward strand.
CGTAAAAGTTCTTTTTTCTACCCTTTTTTTTTGAAAGAAATCCCAAAAAAAGAAAAAAGAAAAACATGATGTCTCTATTTGACCGCGGGGTGTCAATCCATATAACCCGATACCTGTTGAGTTTTTTTTCCTTTTTTCTTTTTGACCCAATACACAACGCTGAATGGAAGATGTTGCCCAACCACGTCCCCTTTTGAACGACGATGATTTCCATCGAAGGATTTCAACACCAACAAGAGAACTGCTCGTCAGCTTACATTATATAGCCATGGCCCCCATATCAAGACAGACATTTTCTTTTTCTTTTTTCAAAACATACAAAAGCGTTACACATCACCCAAAACTCTTTTTTTTTTCTTTTTATATATTTTTCTCCTCGATTACTTCCTCCCGAATTTATCCCTCCTTTTTTTTTTTCCTAAATTCCCAGGCCAGTGAATTCCGAAATGTTTGCTGTTTTTGTCCTATTCCCCTTGGTTTTCTTTTTTAGAAAAAAAATAACCTAGTGACCGTCGCGAACCAGTTGACCATCGGTTGCGGTTTAACCAACTGACCCAGAGAAAAGAAACGATTAAATACAAGTGTTTTCACTGTTGAGAAATGAAACAAAAAAATTGTTTAACGGTTGGGGGTGTTGCGGTGGACGGACTTGTTGACAGCTTACCTACACCAAAAGAAGGAAGTGGGGGGGGGGGAGGAGGAGGGAAAGGATGGAAGTTTTGTCCTTTTTATATAGTTTAAAGTGGTAAATACTTATCCCTTTGGGTCGCAGATTGAGCGCAGGCGTTCTCGTAACCCATCTGCTTAAATCAGTGCACATCAGTTATATCGACGGCAAGGTTGCCTCTCTCTCTGTGTGTGTGTGTGTATTGAAACACATCAAGAGAGGCCCGAGCTTAGTGCCCTCGCACAATCTATTCTACTTACACAGTGAAAATGGAGATAGACATAGAGATAGAGGTGGAGGTAAAGAGAAAGAAAGAAAGAAAAAAAAGGCTTAGCAATAAGGTCCGATTGTTATGTAGACGTGTATACCTGGTTTCCTTCTATAGCAGTTGAACCCGATGGCTACGTGGAAGGATTATATAAGCAACCCTCCCCCACAGGCAGTCTATTATCCTAGATATACTTCTATGTATTTAATGTATTATTTGGGAAAGGAAAAAGAAAAGAAAGAGGGGAAGGGGGGAGGGGAGGGGATGGCCATATGAGGCAACGGATTTAGATTCTCTCTCGCACAATCAACCAGGTCCGGCATCAACAACACTTCCGGCCTTGTTTGGAATTGGATCAGAGACGAGAACTAGTCGTGTGTGTTTGTACATGTCAGTTGATCAGGAAAAATCCATCAGCCGATTTGGTTTGGAAATTTGCCGATGGGGTGGAATTCTTTTTTCTTTCTTTTTTTTAATGCTCGTGTTGGCGTGACAGTTAGGAAAAAATGCGACCGCAGGAAATAAAAACCACACCTAATGAACTTATCGGTCATGCAGAATAAATAAAAAACCACGACGTGTGTGTGTATGTGTGTGCAAAGCCCCAGATGCATCGACAAGCTGTTATGTCCAGTGGCGGGAGAGGGACAGATCACGTTGGTGTACCAGTTGATAATAAATGGAGTGCGGTTGAAAAGAGTTGGAAAAAAAAGGGGACATTTTTATTTTGGGGGGAGTGAAATGGTTAGCGATGAATTGCGAATAGTTACGGTTGTTGCTCGCAGATTACCTTCACTGCCATTCCAGCCCGTTAATTCCGGATTTTTCTAGCTGATTATTGACAAAAAGGATCATGGAATTCCTCTCGCCAGTTTGAATCTTTTCTTCAGCAGCGGCTACCGAAAATTTTTGGGGAAAAAAAAATAAATATTATAAAAACTATCCCTTCTCTTTTAGTTAAAAAATGTAGATACGCGTATAGTACATACACACACACGGGCGAAACTATTTATCACATGAAAAGGGTTTTTCCGTCCTTTTCCATCCGCTCAACGTAATCTATCATGAGGCAACACAGTGAATGGATAACAGCTTATAAAACGGATGCTATCCAGGCCTAGTTTTCCAAACTGCCTCAACGTTTGTTTGAATTCAACCATTACGCGGGGCTGTGTGTATACGTTTCAGTATAAGGCCCATGATTGAAATTCAAGTTACCCAATCGCACATCCGAGTGGAATGGAAAAAAAAAAAGGGGAACGTGCTTTATTTAATAGTTTATTTTTTTTTTCAGCTTGTTGTTGAAGGTCCTCTTCTCTCTCTCTCTTTCTTTTTTTTTTAACAGTTTGTCAGATGATTCTTTCCGAGCGGGGAATACAAGCGGAAGCGGATTGAATGAATTGAAAGGCTCACTTCTATAGGCCTAGGGACGAAGGGGCTGAATTCAATTTATCATTCGGGATTGCACAAGAACACGAAGCAAAAAAATATAAATGGAGATAGACACTAGGTCAAAAGGGACTTATACACAGGGAAGAAGAATAACAAACAAACAAAAAAAAAAAAAAAAGGTTGAACAGCCCTCAGACAAGACGTAGACAGACGGACAAAAAAAAAATCAAACTGGATTTCTTTTTGAACTAGTTGCTCAAATGACGGGCGGAGATGACGTCTTCAGTTACCACGGCCCCGAAAAGAAGATAAAGATATCAGATACATTTTTTTTTTTTTCTGTCGTGTATTTTTTATTTTTATTTTTTTTACAACATCCGCTTTTTACGACTGACGAAAAGAGAGACGACCAGTTGAACTGTAAATCAATTCATCAGATAAATCTTTCGGGTAATAGAAAAGAGACTTGCAGAAAGCCACAAGATGGCAATCTGACAAGAAATTTGCTTTTTTTTTTTTTGTCTAAAAGAAAAAAGAAAGAAATTTAAATATCTTGTATGGTATGCCATTGAAGAGAGCATGATCCAATCGGAATTTCAATTGACTCGCTTCCCTTGCAGCCAAGGACGCGCGATAGCAATCTCTTTCCAAATAGAAAATAAGGCAAACGTTGTTCCCGAGCTTTAAAAAGAATAATATTTTGAAACTCAAGGTCTGTATTATTGTACAGTTGCTATACTAATTCATCAGAATCTCTATTCAATTATGGCGCTTATATTTTTTTCTGGACAGAATCATTAAGAATTTGTTTTTTTTTGCTGTCCTTTGTTTCGTTTCTGCCCGTCCGTTACTTTTACCGGTTATTGTCGTTAGTGCACAACTGCGTCACGATAAGGATAAGCAGGCTGAGCGGGGAGGAGGAGCAGGTATAGACTGTCGAAAAAAACAAAAAATATATATACGTATACGTATATATTGCAGTAATTATGTTTCACAACTCCATTTTACCGATGACGCATTTAAAGAATCTGATGAAGGGGACGCTGTCATCATCAGTATGACCTGACCTCACAGTTCCGCCCCCGACGTGATGAACGGTACAAAGAAGCTTTAAAAAAAAAAGAAAGAAAAGAATCCCTCTCCAATCTTTAAAGGTCTTTTGCTTTCGCGAAAGGATTCCCTCTTTATTTTTTTTTCTTCTTCTTTCAAATACATAAACACGCAAAAAAAAAAAATTCTCTGTCCTACTCTCTCTCTCCCTGAAATTCCGCCTTTATGCTGTTACATCATCATCGCTTGACTGGCGCAAGTCTATAGGGCCGGCAAACGCGGGATGATGGGCAGATCAAACCCCGTTAGACCAATAATGATTGGCCTTTTTGCCTATCATTTTCTTGGTGGATCAATATCTATATTTTTCTCGAGCAAAGGAAAAAAGAACACACACACACAAAAACAAGAGAGGAAAGCAGCGAGTTGAGAGATTTTCTTTTTATATATATATTCTAATGGCGTCGTCAGATTGTTGCCGTACCGCTCACTATTGAATGCTTGATGCCGTACACAAACGCGCGTAACAACTGTCATTATCTACACTGTGTTGTCAGCTCGTGATCGGGCTGTTTGATTTGTTTGGGACCTTAAACAGCGATTCATATGTTGTTTTTTGTTTTTGTTTTTTTTTTTTTTTTGGGGGGGCGATGAAAAGCTTCTGCTAATACAAGTATTGAGACAGACGAATCAAATATTAAAAAAAAAAAAAAGAAAAGGGAGAAAAATAAAAAGGCCCATTGTTTTGTGCACCTGAGCGGGAACTTTGAACCCTTTTGAAAAAGGAAAAAAAAAAAAAAATGAAATAAAAATAAAATAGCTGTGTGCATCTAAAACACATTGTGCAAGAGTTGTGGTATTAACGTCTGTATATACAGCACCGAGTTATAGAGAACTGGAATAGAACAAAAGACATTGGTTTGAAAAAGAAAAATGAGAAAAAAAAAGAAAAAAGGAAAAAGAAAAAAGAGAAGCCTCATTCTTCTTGTTGTTGGCTTTCCGCTTTCAGCCAGAAAGAAAACGACGGGAAACAAGAATTGAAGCGAGTCACGTTCCCGCTTATGCGGCGCTCTTCGTGTTGGCGGTCGGAGGTCATTCCAATCGCGAAGCCTTTTGACGTCTTTAAAAAGAAAGAAGAAGAAGAAAAAAAAAAAACACAAAAAATACTGTGGAAAATAACGAGAACAAATCACCAGAAAGTGGCCTCGCTTCCAATAAAACAGTACAAGGAGGAGAATAAATGGAGAAGTGAAGAAGCACTGGTAGACAGCGAAACAAAACGGAGCTCATTTGCGCTTTGTGTTCTTCACCGTCATCACGTTCCTTTCTTGTGAACCTTTGCCTAGTCCTATTCTTCCCATATCACCACACCCCGAAAGCTTTTCATCACTTGGAAAAAAAAAAAAAAACAAAAAAACAAAACAAAAAACAAACGACAATGAGCTTAGAGTTATATACAACCGTTACTGATATGCCCAGGTTGTTTTGACTTCAGTCGCTATACCTATACGTAAAATAATTTTATTTATTTATTTTTTTTTTTCCCTTATATTATTTTGCTAACGGCTCGGGCTACATTTCCACTTTATACCTTCAAACGTTCTCAAATAGTGAAGGTTTCAATTTTTCATTTTTTTTTTTTTTGTTGCTTTGTTTTGTACACTTTTGAAAAATATATATATGTATGCGAAGCGCTTGAGGGAGCATGTGCATTGTTCCACTGGCCTCATGTGATGAAAACCATCAGCTAGAAAGAAAAGGTAGAGAGCAAAGAGAAGAACTTGGTCTTTATATATATATATAAAAAAATAAAAAATAAGGTGCATCTGTAGGTGGTGCGTGGGGGGAGGGAGGGAGGGAGGGCATTATATTATTTTGATTTTGATTGTATTGTTGCCCCGTGCTGTCGAGTCTGGCGCTGTGTTTAGACATCATTCACAGCTGATTGGGTTCTCTAGGTTACAACAGTACACACACACACACAGGCACAAGCATTGGCCTGCTCCAAATTTATACAGTCGCACAATATGCTGTTGCCCCTGCTGCTTTTTCAGGGGGTCTAGTTTTTCCAGTCGGAGGGGACATGTGTACAGGCGATTGGGGGCTACACAAACACAGTACAATCGTGCTGGGATGGGCCAGCTCTGTGTGTGTACAAGTACCGTGCGCTGACAGAGGCCCACTCCGTTCCAGTCTGTTGATCGCCATCGTAGAGTGAACACAACCCTGGAGCGCGCTCCGTCCCGCATTTCACATTCGTTTTTCTATTAGTGCGTGCGTCAGTGTTTGTTTTTTTTTTAAACATTTGTTTGACAGTTCATTTGCAATTTATTTGGCAGACAAATGAAATAGTAATCAGTGAGTTGACATTAGCGCGTGGGCGAGATTATAGATAAGACAACGGAGAATGGTCAGCGTTTGTGCTAAGAGCGGATGCAGCGCATCAGTTGAACAGTGAGCGTGTCGGACTGCGTTGCATAGGCCATATTCGTGTCTCCTCTGTGTGTGTACGTGTGTGTATTCGTGAAATGAGCCGATGGGACGCTGTGTGTGTGTAACACAATAGCGATGAATCCACCATCAAGCCATTGGTTCCGCCATTTCGTATGCCGATTTACGACCAGCATCATAGCCATTCATTGGTGCGCCTGTGGTGGTTTCTTTTTTCTTTTTTTTCTCATTTCAACTATAGCGATTTACCTGTTTTCTTCTTTCTGACGAAGTAATGTCCTTTCTCTTTCCTTTTTTTCTTTCTTTCTTTCTTTCTTTCTATATATATACGGTACACACGTGGAGTTTGGTTAGTTAAGTCTAGCTATACAAACTGATGGATTTACGACCGTCAGGCTCTCTTTCTCTCTCTCTCTCTTTCCATTTTCCATTTCGATTCGTACATTACGAGTCTTGTTTTCACCCCGTGGCCTTTAACGCCATGTCAGTTTTTGTTTTGTTTTGTTTCCATTTTCTATATCGAATACCCCCCCCCCTCCAACGTCCGTTCACAACTCACGTCCGTGCCGTATCTAATCGTAATATTAACACATTGATTACATTTTGTGTGTGTGTGTTGTGTTTTAGTAAGTCGGGTCTCTTTATTGCGCCCCGTAACGCCTTGTTAATTCATTTGTTTTCTTTTTTTCGTGTTTCCCTTTCTTACCCTTGACGTGCCGAAACGAACACTGTTTTCGCCATCTCATATCTAACGCGTATCTCATTCATCTCGTATGTTTCCAGGTGTATCGCCTTCGCCGTCCTTTATTAATAATTCAATCAAGAAAAGCCAAAAAAACGCGGACAGCTGGCAGCCGTTTCGATCTACAGCGCCGTTTTTGTTGTTGTTTTGTTCCAAAACCCATAGCCGTTCATTTTAAGAAAAGAAGGAACAATGGCAGCTTTCATATTGTCACCTGAACGGTGGAGGGAATTGTCAGCGGCTTCGTCGCCCGTCGCGGCCGTCGCTGACGGCCAACAGCAAACGCCTCAAGCCGTTGGAGCGGGCATTCGTCGACGTATCAGTCGGGTCTTTTACGAGGCTCATCATACTCCAGGTAATAAAAATCAAAAGATAATATTTCCCATGTTTCCATTTTTATCTGTGCGGCTATAACGACATTTCTCTTTCCCTTTTTTTTTTTTCCTTTTTGTTGTAAACGTTGCAAGAAAAAAGAATTGAACTGAAAGAAAAATATATCCAGCAAAGCTAGTGTTTTCGTAGGAGGTGGGGGAGGGCAATCATGTGACCTCTAGGCCCGTTTTTGCAATCTGTTCAGTTTGGCCAACCTTCTGTTCTGAAACATTCCTGCCCGTCTGTCCTTGACAGCATTTATTTCATTTCATTTTATTTTTTTCCTTCTATTTTCGTCAAAATAGTTACACATGCGTCAATGATCGAAATTGTATTTATAGTTATTCCCTCTTTTATATGGATTGGGTCACATATTGGTCACATTGTGTTCGGAATGCCGTACTGGAATGTCACCGAAAATTCCACCTCCCTCCTGTGCTATAACATGATTCCGCCCATTTCATTTTATTTTTTTCTTCTTCTTCTTCGCCTCTGTTGTAAGAGCTAAATGTAGCAGAGAAATCGAAAAAAAAAAAAGGAAGAATAGCAACAGTCGTTTTTACGTCTCCAGTTATGCGTTAAGAAAGCACAACACAAACGCGACATCAATGACAAAAGAGCCAGCCCCAATCTGGAAAGGGAGTTTGGGTGGGGCCGATAGATCCAGTCAGTCCAAACTATTGTAGTAAAAAATTGTCTCTCCCTTACAAACACATTTAAAAAAAATAAATGGAATATGAGAGTTGGAACTACAATCTAAATATATTTCGAATGAACAGTATCCTCGCCAGTGGCTTTAAATTTGCATCATCACTTAGCGGCCGGAGGTGTCGGATTGGCTGATGCGATGGACGTGGCCGAAGACGAAGACTTGGCCGCAGCTGCTGGTGTCATCGCGGCTCACGTTGAACGTTTCCTGCCGCAACGGAGATCGCCCGGACAGAGGAGCCAAGATTCCGGTTTCTCTGGTTACTCTGGCGATTCGGCCAGCGAAGGGTCGGCCGCCTCTAGCACGAACTCCCCAGTTCCGGCGGCGTCCGGTAGCAGCAACGTGTCGCCGGCCACCAGCGCCGGTAAGCGTTCGCCTTTATCCGATCCGGAAGCGATCGAACGCGCCTTACTAGCCGAACCTGTCGCTCCCAGAGTGCTGGAAACGGACCTGGACGCTGCCACGCCGGCCAGGTTACACGTCAGCCGCATTTACATTCAGGGAACGAGCGCGACCGAATCTACGGCCGCCGTTGCTAATTTGAATTTGCGCGACGTCCTCTGCGAAAAGAATATTCAGCCGGTCAACCTGTCGGGCAGTCGGGAATCGTCGTCGACGTCGCCCGATAAGTGCGTCGGAGACAAGAGTCCCATCAGCGTCGTGCTGGCCAACAATCAGACGACGGCGACTTGCATTCACAGCCGCAACAACAACAATTACAATCACGAAGCGGACCGTTCTGGCGATAGCCAAACGGCATTGCTGCTGGAACACAAGAGCATCGTGCCGCCTTCGTCCATGCGGCCGAATCTGAGCTGGAAGAAATTGAGCGAATCATTCCGGAGGGTCATCAGTTCGGGCCGGATGATGACGGCATCGTCGGCGGCAACGTCGCAAAGCTGTCTGCCTACCGTGGCCGACCTTGACGAGTCGTTCACCGACGAAGAGAAGAGTCGCATGTTGCTGCTGGGCAAGCGCACCAACTTGCGCCGCATCAAAGCGGACAACGAGCATCAACAGCAGCAGCTGAACGGCGACAAGGACGAGGAGGAAGAAGAGGAAGGAAGGAATGGCACGAACCGCGTGACAATAATGGCCGAAAGTCCTCAACCGACCAGCCGCTATTTGAGCGGACCGAGGAGTTCCACGCCGCGCAAAACGCTTCCGGCAGAGGGACGCAACCACCGGCGGACGGCAGTGGCGGTGGCTTCGAGCGCCGCTTCCACCGCCAACGCCAACCAAATCAACAACAACAAACAGCGCCAGTGCTCCCGTTTGAATGAGGAACGGCCGCGAGTTCACTGGGCCGACATCGACAACCACCCAGTTGTCAATAGCAACGAGAACTTGGCTGACGGCCGCCGCAAGCAACCGCAAGCGAGACCAGTCAATGGCCATCTGGCCACCGTCGTGACCTCGTCGTGGCCGGATAATAGCACGTGGGACTCGGACACGCCGTCGCTGGAAATCGGCCACCAGGTCATCCAGAGCCACCCGCCTACCGTGACACCTCAGCTCGTGCATCAGCCGGCCAGCGGTCCGCTTCCGGTGGAGCAGAAGAAAATCAGACGCGGACTTCGGATGGGCGTCGGCGTCGATCGTTCGCTCAACTGCACAGCGCACGTTCGCAAGCCGATTCAACCTCAGCCGGTCGTGGCTCCATTGGTCAACTTCCACCCCCAACCGATGATCATTCCGGCTCCGGCGGAATTCCGTTCCATCCTTCCTCATCAGCAGCAGCAGCCATCCCCAACCGGCCTCAGGTATTAAAACGGCATTATAATATAATTATGAAGAAATTATTATTTTTTTTTTTTGATTTCTTTGAGTTTCAATTGCAACTTGAAAGTTGAAATGTTCAGTTAGGATTTCTCAGCACAACATCTTAGTACTGTAAATGATTTCAATTGTTGGCCAATTTATGAAAAAGTAACGGCTTATTATAGAACTTGTTATCCGTTTTTTTTTTAAATTATTATTATTCTTTGCGTCGATTCAAAGTATGGTAGACTTTTCCAACGGCAAAGAAAAAAAAAGGGCGTTGAAAAAAAACAAAAACAAAAGAGGACACGTAGAGAGGAAGCCGTTTCCGCTCGAGAAGAGATTCCGTGGCGCGCCGTTTGCCTTTGTTTGTTTTGTTTACGTATTTATTTTCGTTTGTTTTTTGTTTTTTGTTTTTTTCGGGTTGTTTTCCCGTCAGGGCGAATGAGGTTGGAAACTGTCACGCCGTTAGCTGCTTTTGTCAACTAGCGAATGATGATGCCAACCTCTAGAGTCCATTGCCGTCTCATGACAAAACAATGGCCCTTTTTCTTTTTTTTTTGTCAAGTTTTTTAGGTTTTTTCTCTCACTAAAATAACAAAGTTATGTTACGATCCGCGTCCCCATCGTAAACAGGAGCCCGGCCGCGTGAGTCAGAGAAAATAGGAAGGAAAAAAACAAACAAAACAAAACAAAGGAACGCGTGTGCTAGTATATTTATGTCCCATTGAATTCGCAGTCACGGCGTTAACGTTAATGCAAAACTTCCATCGAAATCTATATTCCGCCATTTTTTTCTTTTTTCTGTGTTTTTTTTTTTTTGGTTTTTGTTTTTTAAACATAACAACTTCCTCTTCCTGGCGATGGCATCGTTAAGCCACACGTAGCCAAGAAAGTCCTAATCTCCCCGACGTTGCTTTTTATAGCGTTTTATTTATTTTTATTTACATTTTTTTTTTTTTTTTTTTTTACTCGCTGTGTATTAAGTGCTACGCGGCAATAGATATTAATCGCGCAGACGGCTCTTTTGTGCGTACGAGCGAGAGTAGTTGTGTATAGTACAGTACGCGTATACTTGGCGGGGGTCAAAATGCGCAATGTCAAAAGAAAACAACAAAAAAGTTTGGGGAAACAAAATGAGGGGGAAAGAAAAAAAGAGAGGCTCTTTCGGAAACTTCTTTTTTTTTTTTTAGGGGAAATCCGCTGGTTTTTGTCACGTATTGTTTGTGTGATATAGATGGCCGTCGTCGTCGTTACGGATCGTAAAAACGTAAGCGACAAGAGGGGAGGGAACAGGAACTTGGATAACGAAAAAAATCTAAAAATAATGAAAATAGGATCAGAAAAAAATGCCAAGAGGCAGAGTCGTCGTCGTCTTTTTTTGTTGTTGCTATTATTCCATTTTTTTAGATTTTTTATTTCATTGTTGTGTGTAGGCCTACGATTCAGGGATTGAGGGGGGGTTTGGATTGTGCGGTATAAGAGGCAGGGGGGTTATGGGCACAACATCGGCTAACCTACCTTGTTCAAATGGAGGGGAGGAGCGAAGTGAGCGGATCTACGACGGCCCAGCTGCTCTGACAAAACAAATATCCGGCCAGCGGAGGTCCTCTCTCTCTCCCTCTTTCTTCCAATATTTGATCATAAACTAGTACATTTAGTGTATAAGGCCTACGCTATAGATATAGCCCTAGATCAAAAGGGAGAAAGAAAAAAAAAAAAAAAATCTGAAAATTATATTTGTAATCCCAGTACAGCATTATTTCCCCCCCCCCCCTATATCCATTCTCCTTTTACTTGTTGGCTTCGTCGCGCCCATAAAAATCCGGATTTTTTCTCTAGTGGAGTCGTGATTTTTTTTTTTTTTTTGCTTTTTCATGACGACATTGTAGCCGTTATTGTCGTCTAACTTTACATTAGCGCGGCATCGATAAAAAAGAAGAAAAAGGGAGAACAAAAAATTGTACACATAAGAAAATCGGTTTTGAGATGGTTTCGTGAGCGTTTTTTTTTTTTTAAATACCTAACAAAACATTGCGTCGGTAAGGTACACATGGGGCAAAAACTATTTCTCTCGTCGATAGATAACGGCGGTTTTATTTCAGGGCGGTTATTGAGGTCGCATCCGAGCCTAACGACCGGATTAAAAACCAATCAACTTGTCGTAAAATATATATATAAAAAAAAAAATATGTATATATTAATAATAATAATAATAATAATAATAATAATAATAAAAAATAAATTAAATGGAATGAAAGAGTTCCGCCGCGGGAAACTATAGCGTGTAACGTATTTCTAAATGAATTTTTGTATTTTAAATAGTTTTCTTTTATTTTTTATTTTTTTATTTTTCCCGCCGACTATCGTCACGGTGAGGGTTTTTTTGTTTTTTAAATCCCTTTTCATTTTTACGATTTAACCAAACACCCATTTTTCTTTAACATCGTTATCGCTAATGAAAGGCGGGAAACGGATAAGATTTAACAAACAAAAAAAAAATGAATCTAAACATCATTAATCAAAAAACAAAACAAAAAAAAACTAAATCCCCCCCAAACCACGTAGATAAATAAAAAAAAAAAAAAAAAAGAAAAAAAGCCAAGGTGCTGTATACATGCACAAAGTATATTTCTAAAAAGGCAAAAGAGACGTGTCAGATTGTTTTGCTCTAGTCATGAATCGCTGCTAATAGGATGCAATAAATCAGTTGTATGAAATTCTCGATGCTTAGGTGGAGCCCCGTCGAGGCCTGGCTCAAAGACTTGCCCATGTTTTATCAGCCGGAGTCAACTTGCGCCCTTCAGAACAAGGCCATCCAGCAACAGCAGCTGAAAGAAGAGCAACAACAACAACAGCGGCGCAGTTCATCAGCCAGCTGGATGACGGACGACAGCTCAAGCAGCGCTGATGGCAGCAGCCAACTCTTGTCGCTACACCACCAATCGGACGACGAGGATCGCACGTACAGCATGACGGTCACGGCCCGTGCCCAGGTGAGGCGGCTGCAGCGCCGCGCTCACCTCATCTCTACCGAATTCGCTCAACTTTGCTCGTGAGTGCAACTCGCCTTGTTTTCATTTCAAAGGGAAAATGGCTTTTCTCTGTGTCTTTTGCCGACAATGTTCTCGCTTTCGTTGGCGCCCCTTTCAATGAATGCGCAACGACTTGAAAGTGGGAAAATGAGCGACACATAACAACGTGAGATTAAAAAAAAAAAAAACAAAACAAAAAAAAACTTTAATTTGGTTATGGTAACCAGCTGCCAAGTTTCTTTTTGTTTTTTTTTGCTGAAGGGTCTAGAGCAGAACTATTTTATTTATTTATTATATATTTTTTTAAATAGGTAGTTTCCATACTTTTCTTTTCCTAATCATAATAATTGGGTGTGGGTATGACTGGACTAGCTGTCGAGTGCCGCCCATCAGTCTTGACTTAATGATCGTCCATTTTGCGCGCTCGCTTCGCGCATATAGCGTCGGCTGATTTTCTTTTTCATTTTTTTTTTTTGGTTTTTGGTTTTTGGTTTTTTTGTTGTTGTTGTCTGGCAAAGATCCCCGCCAGCATTCCTCTATTCTCGCCCATCATCATTTCACTTTCAATTGAAATTTTACTGTACACACAACGCCCTTCAACTGAAGAGAGTCGAGATATGCAGAGATGAGACTCCGTATCTTTCATTTGTTATTATTATCATTATTTATTTTTATTTGGGGGGGGGGGGCTCCATCTGCGTCGTCGCTATCTTTTCTTCTCTATGTGGCTTTCAACTCGGATATATAAACAGAAACTAAGCGCACATAAGAGGCTGGTGGGGCAATGATGATGCGTCGTCGTTTATGTTTACCAGCTACACACCAAAACGGAAAATAAAACAAGAAGACATGGAGGAAAAAAAAGAAAAAAAAAACGGGTAAAAAAAAAGGAACATTTTGAAAGCCCCTGAAGCCATAGAGGCGCCGCCGACATTTCCATCTTCTCAAATTATAAATTCTTCCCTTTTTTATTTTTATTCATTATTATTATATATTTTTGTTTTTTCCATTCTTTTTTTTTTTAAATGTTATTTTAGACGTTAATAATATTTTACATATTTTCCCTTCTTTTATCTTTCGGGGTTTTCTCGTGTCATTTGGAGACATGGGAATGGAATGGAACATAACCAGAAACGAAGGGAATTAGCAAGTCGTCGTCATCGAGTTGCCTGGACAGCGGACGAAGATGGAGAGGGATGTAGGCGGTGGCCAACAAGGGAACCGCGCGAGTGAATCCCGAAGGAAAAAACAAAAAACAAAAAAAAAGAACAAGATTCATTTGCATTCAGTTGAGATGTTGAGGATGAGGTGAAATAAAGGGGGGGGGGGAGGGAGGAGATACCAATACCTTATAAAGGCAGATTTTGGATCTCCTTCCTGTTTGATATATACAACAACATCAGCCACGGGGCTAATTTTTTTAAGTTTTTTTTTTTTTTTTGTTCCCATCATTTTTCCACACACACACACACACACGCAAAACAAGAAGGAAATGAAAGAAATCAAAGGTTATATCCAACGTGATCTGTCGTCATAAAAGATTTAAAAAAAAAAAGAAAAAAAGGAAAAAGTGAATAATAAATTTTAGCCGCATTTTTCTATTTAGCAAAAATGTCCGTTTTTAGAGTTATGCGTAATATTTGTAGCTCAGCGGAATGGGAGCGTTGAATTGCTACACAAATGAGTTCCACGGGTCCTTAAAAAAAAGGAACGAACAAAAAGGAAATTATGTTTTTTTCTTTTGAGCTGAAATGATGGACGTGATCCTCTTATGGGCATCTTGCAGATCCAATTAAAATGGAAAAAGGACGGCAATGAAAAAAATGGGATTTGTTTCTGATATCAAAACAAACCTCTTAAAGAAAGAACAAAAAAACTTTTCAAGGTTCTCCTTGATTACGCCGGATCAAACAACCCAATATGGCAGGGGGGAGGGTGAAGCAAAAACAGATTGGAGGGATGACCAATTTCAACCGTAGTCGCATAACCAAAGGGTAATAAACCTTATCATGCCATAACGTCGGGTGATTTCACATCGTCCCCCCCCCCCTTCTCTTTCCCGAAACACAATCGAAAAAAAAAAAAAAAACGGGGATTCCTCTTTAGTCAAATTCAGTCCAACCGCGATGACTTCATGGGGCCTCATTCGTCATTATCATTGGAAAAAGAATGCAAAACATATGCAGATCTACTTGTGATAAATATCCAAAAAAAAAAAAAAAAAAAAAAAGAAAAAAGAAAATGTGGCCACGTATACACTCGTTGGTCAAGTCTTTTTTTTTTTTTGTGTTTAACAACCGAACAAGCCACTGGTGCGTGCTGTGTGTAGGGTCCATATGAATTATTTTTTTTTACAGTTTTCTATTCAGGGGAGTAGGTGGAGGATACGCACAAAAAGAAAGAGAGCAAGAATTGCCTCAGCATGCGCTAACATGTTTCTTTACCCAGCCACGTCCTTCTTTTGATGGTTGTTTTGATGGCCTGCTTTTTATTGGGCAGCCATTTTCTTTCTTCTTCTTCAAGTCGTCGGGCTCTTTATGACGTGCTGAGTTACCGTGGCGGGCGGTTGCGGCGCGCTGCTGCCGGACTCTGTAGGGCCGATAACAAATTGCTCTGACCACACCATCATTACCCGAAATATTATCTTTTTTTCTTCTTCTTCTTCTTTTTCTTTCTACCCATTTAAGACATTAAGAATTTTCAAAAAACAAAAACACAAAACAATAACTCAAATTGTGTGGGCGGAACAAAAAATGAAAATTTATTTTCTATCAAAACGCCCAAAGACAGTAGGCAAAATAAGAAATAAGGAGGAGATTTGAAAAAAAAGGGAAAAAAAAAATAATAAAAAAAAAATTAAAAAAATAATAATAGTAAAAGATCGATGGGGACTATGTGCTGCTTGGCTTTTCTTATCTTCGACCAAAAACAGGGGACGGGAGAAGCGAAGATGTATATCCTAACAGTGGCGACGTCTATGCCTAATTCTGGTGCTGAAGGAATGGTGTGATGGTTATCATCTCCTCTTTTCTTTGCGTCGATGATGGATAGCAGTCAAGACTTCTTTTCAGGAAGAACAGCAGGAGACGAGACGGAAAAGATGACGAAAGAGACTTGTCCAGCAGCAGCAAGTTTAGATCTTACTTTCTTTTTCAAAAAAAAAAATGAAAAAAAAAATAAAAAATAAACATATTTATCTAAAGTCACTCCTCCGGTAATCCTTTTAAGGCAGTAGGAATGCAGAGGAAGTAAAAAAAAAAATATGTTCAAGATGCAGTAGCTCGTTTAGAGTTAAAACGGCACACAAGTTTAAGAGTTATTGCTTAACGACAGAGAGGCTAGGCATTTGAAGAGTCATTTAACCTAATAAGACACGATTGGATACGGCGGGAATGTGAACGCTTCGCTTGGAATGTTGAAAGCTTTAAAAAAAAAAAAAAAAAAAATTCTATCTGCATTTTTAAAATTTGTCCTTGTCGCATTTCAGATTCATCGAACTCTACGAGGAATCGAAATTGGCTTCTTTGATTCCGCTCTTCCTTGCTCACGTTATCCAATTCATCCGCGAAGCGGAATTGGCAGTGCTGAGCGATCCCTGCGGCGAAATGGAAAGCAAGCGGACGGAGGGCAGCGAAGAATTGATCCAGTCGCTCCGACAGACGTGCACTCAACTCGTGCAAATCGTCACTTTCAGCGCCCGTCCACTTTACATGATGACGTCAGAGCCGTCGCTGATGTTGGATGCTGGCATCGAATCAGTCCCGCTGCCCTTGCCCGTCAACTGGAGTCTGGCCCGTCAGATAACGGCCAAACTTGGCCAAGTCTTTGTTTCCATCGTCGACACCTTTGTCGGAAGAGAAATCGAGGTACGTAGACAAGAGAAGCAAAACTCTTTTCAGTTTGATGCGAATCGAAACGACCGCCCAAAAAGTTTCTTGGCTATCGACGTGACCATCATGAAATTTGTTGGATTTATTTTCCTTGCTAAAGATAAAAAAAAACCAAAAAAAACCTCGTTCCATTTCCATTTTCAGGTGTTGACGGCAGCACTGAAGAGCGGTAAGTGCGTGTCGGCTGCCAAACTAGCCGCCAATTCGCTCATGTCTCTGGGATCGGATGCAGCCAGACCTGCTCTTCGGCCTCTTATCGAAGCGTTCCAGGTGGTCCACTTGCGGCCCGTACGCGCTGACCTGCTGCGAGCTCTCGCTGCCCTCTGCTCTTCGGCAGACATTATACAAGAATTCGAAACGGTATATTTCCATTTCATCGTCTTATCATTTTACATTCAATCAAATACTTTCGCCACGCTCGTCAGAACCGAACAGAAAATCATTCGACGATGTCACGTTTTCTATTTTATGTTTAACTCTTTTTTTTTTTTTTTTAATCTTTATAATAATTTTTTCTGTTTCTTTTTTTTTTTTTTCTCCTGAAAACAGTGCGCAGGTTTGACAGTGGTCTTCGACATTCTTTGCAACCCACGCAGTCAGGCAGACTGCGAGGAGAAATCTGAAGCGGCTGGTCTGCTAGCTCAAATCACATCTCCATGGCTGGATCCACCCATGGATGACGCTCAAGCCGGAATGTGTGGCACCAACGGAGATTTGCAACCCAATCCCAATGGTGCATGGCCAACTCTTCATCTAACGCCTTACATTTCGTCGTTCATAGCTGCCTTGACTGGTAAGCGAATTTGATTCCTCTATAGCGTTTTGACTGCGCCGGCTATCGGTTTGCGTCTTAAACGGTGATCCGCGCGAAAATCGGAGAAATTCCTTGAATTCAACTAGAATTTCCTTTGAAATCATTTACAGAGCTGAGCAGCCAAACGGAGACAGAAGAGACGCTGCTCTTGTCGACGGCCGCTTTGGCTAATTTGACTTTCAGTCACTCGGAAGCCGTCCAGCTCATGACAAAATATCGTACAGCTCAAGTCCTAGTCCAGGCTACCAGTTTCCGCAAAGAACTGTCCGTCTTCATTCAAGATCAGGTGAGTTAGATCCGTTTGAGTGCATTCGCCCTTCAGCCGGAAAATGACGTCAGACTAACGAATGAAACCAATTAGATTGCTACAATCCTGGCCAACATGGCGGCCGTCTATTCTGCTAGAGCAGAGTTGGTGTCACACGGCGCCCTCGTCACACTGGTCAGTTTCCTGCAATTGAGGCCGTCTCCGATGCAACGTCCGGCTGAAGTCACAGCCTCTGAAAGAGTGCTGAAAAAGTCGGCCATCGCTCTCTCACGGTAATTATTTTTGGTTTTTAGTGTTAACAAAAAAAAAACAAAAACAAAAACAAAAAAACCAACTTACTTCGACAACTTACGCCGAGACCGGATCCATTGAACTCAAACGGGTTTCCGTTTTTCTTATTTAGGGTGTGCGGTGAGGAGAATGCCGCCCGTCAGATCGTCGATTTGGAGGGCATTGAACGACTGGCTCAACTGGTTCGAGATCCTCGTGAGAGGAATTATTCGGACGGAGTATTGGTCGCCTGTTTGGTAATTAATTGACTACTAATGAATGTAGACGACCACAAGCTAATTGATGATTTCCTCGCGTCTAATTTCAGGCTGCTTTGCATAAAATAGCCACAGCGTGCGGAACGGAGGAAGTGGATCGTCGTGGCGCCTCCGACTTGATTGAAAATCGACTCCTCGACGTGTTTCTCGAATATTCATCGCGACCAGAGAGCTACGTCTGATGGAGATTTCCTTTCGTTTTTGAATATATTTGGAAGAGTTTTTGTTGTGCCCACTTAGTCTGTTTTGTCTTGTCTTGTTTTGTCTCTGCTTCGCGAAGAGACGAACGAAGCAGAGAGACAACACGATACAAGAAAATGTGTGAGATTCGTCCTTCTTTCCTCTGTCCGATTTCGTAAAATTATCGAATCATTCCAAAAAGTCGCATATATATCAGCATATAAATGAAAAAATTTCTACATTTTACAAACTCCCAATTCTATTTCTTTTAAAGTCGTAGCAAGATACATTGTAAAGCGCTTGGATTTTCTATTATTTGTGACACAAGAAATTCTACTGTTGTACATTGCAACTCCTCCCCTCCTCAAAAAGAATACATTTTGAACAATCGATGGCTACAAAATTAATTATTTTTTCACCTTGAATCATTTGAAATTAACAAAAACGGTGGCCAACATAATAATATCAGTTATTGCTTTGTAAAGGGTAATGCTGTTTCCCGATAGGGATTCTATCAAACTACGAATTTGGGTCGGGTTTTTATCGGGGCAACCGGGCCGAACTCCCCGATTTTCATCATAATAATCGATTTCGACTCGATCTTGTTTTTAC
Source organism: Daphnia magna (assembly GCF_020631705.1). Lineage (NCBI taxonomy): Eukaryota > Metazoa > Arthropoda > Branchiopoda > Diplostraca > Daphniidae > Daphnia > Daphnia magna. The sequence continues at coordinate 7,589,131 of NC_059187.1, forward strand.
GTCGATCGATTGATTGCAATTGGTTGACATTTAGGGTGTGCGTTGGTTGCATCCCCGATTAGCCTCCCCGATACAACCCCTATTGAGATCCGGGTTCAAAAATTTTCACCCTGAGCCCCGAACGCCCCGCCCCGAGCCCAGAATTTCGAAACCTGATTTTCCCGATAGGGATTATATCAAAATGACCTCATGTGTACTACACTGTACTACACCACCGATGCCGATTTTTACGATATTTTTCTCAATAGGTGGCGTTTGCTGTAATAGGGATTTTAACACAGGTTTGAGGGTGTAGTTCAGATACGTGTTATACGTTTTCTCGTTTGTCGTGCTGCCGCTCCCTTACTAACGTTTTTGCAAAGCTGAGATAACGGCTGACTGGTTGGTCATGTTTTTACGATTTTTTTGGTTGTTAGTTACGCAGGAAATAAAATTAAATTCAATTTAGGCTTCTTTGCTTTTTTAAAAAAGGCTTGATTTTGTGTTGCTAGGTGGCGTTTGGCTTGGAAAAATGAAGAAAGTAATTCTTTCATTAAAATTTGGTACCTTTATTTCGTTCATGTGCGTTTGATTGGTGCTCTATTTATTTTATAGAAAACTAGAATTGTTGGTGAGAATCATCATGAAACAAATTGTATCGTAATTCGTAAAGTACCGTGTCAAAAATACAGAAATACGCACTGATTTTTCTTATTACTTGTCGTTTAACAATTTTTCAATTAAGACATTTATTCGCTTAATCCTATCGGGAACTGCGCGAACACCGAGAGCCCTTGAGTGTTTCAAGTTTTTTGGGGGTGTTTTTCAACGATGCTATAATTGCGAGCGCCAGATGGTGTCGTCGTAGCCCTTGTTTTTTGTCTGATTGGCTTTTACTAGGGAACGCCTACCCGCCATAGGAGGTATTCGAGTTTACAGGCCTTAAGCATTAAGTAGGCCTTGAACATGCTTACTGAATACTGACAGCGAGTTCAAAATTTATGGTGATTTCGTCTTTTTAAAGCATAATAGCAAATAGTCGTATCATATCATAACAATCTTTTATTCATTGAATTTGAACGGTGCACTGTTGTTTTGAAACAATGTCGGAAGAGCAACGACAAAAAGAATCCGAAGTGGTACAAGAATTCAAGCTAGACCCAGATAATGAACTTCGTTTTGAAGTTGAAAGCAAAGAGAAAGCCACCCTGGAAGTATGTTAGTTTTATGTATATTCAAAAAGTATCAACATTTTAGCTAACCAGCAGTTGTTTTTTTTCCTTTTAGTTAAAATCTGGATTGGCGGAAGTATTTGGAACAGAAATTGTTAAAGGAAAAGTGTACACTTTTGGTGGTGGCTCAAAAATTGCTGTGTTCACATGGCAAGGTTGTCTTTTAGAATTAAGAGGAAAAACAGAAGCTGCATATGTTGCCAGAGAAACACCTATGATCATTTATCTTAATACCCATGCTGGCCTGGAACAGGTAAATTTTATCCTATTCTTACCCCAACATGAATTGTAATAAGGTTTGCTGATAGAAGAAGATGAGTTTTCTAATACTAAGAGATCATGTATCTTTTTTAGATACGGAAAAAGGCTGATTCTGATGAGACCAAAAGAGGGCCAATTGCAATGGTTGTTGGTCCAACAGATGTTGGAAAATCAACTGTTTGTAAATTGCTACTGAACTATGCTGTAAGAATGGGTAGAAGGTAAACATTTTGCTCTCCTTTTTCATTCAGTAAAGAGTAAGTTCATTTCTCTCATCAAAATAGTTTAGCTTCTCCCCCCCCCCCTTATGTTTTTAAATGTTAAAAAAAAATACTGTTGTACAAACAGGCCCATATATGTTGATTTAGATGTTGGCCAGGGCCAACTTTCCATTCCTGGCACTATTGGTGCTATGGCAATCGAGCGTCCTGCAGATGTTGAAGAAGGATTTTCTCAGGTCTGCCCACTGATATACCACTATGGCTACAAAGAACCTGGAAGTAATGTGATGCTGTACAATTTACTTGTCACGAAGTTAGCCCAAACAGTGGCAGAAAGAATGGAAGCGAACCGACAGAGTACGAGACAAATCTTGTCTTTGTTAGATTGTTTTTCAAGTGATTTTTTTTTTATTTATTTTTTATTTAGATGCTGTTAGTGGTGTGATTATCAATACTTGTGGTTGGATCAAAGGGCAGGGCTATCAAATGCTTATTCACGCTGCAAAAGCATTTGAAGTTGATCTAATAATTGTTCTTGACCAAGAACGGCTTTACAACGAACTAGTGCGAGACTTACCTGAAACTGTGAAAGTTGTATTCCAACCGAAGAGTGGCGGAGTATGTATTTTAGTTTAGCATTTACATTCCAGAAGTTTAATTCTTCTATATTTAGGTCGTTGAAAGAAGTCGACAAGCTAGAATAGAGGCCCGAGATCAGAGAATACGTGAATATTTCTATGGTTCAGCAGCCCAGTTTTACCCACACTCGTTTGAAGTCAGATTTTCCGATGTAAAAATATTCAAAATTGGGGCTCCAGCCTTGCCAGATTCGTTAATGCCACTAGGAATGAAAGCGGAAGATCAACTTACGAAACTGGTCACCGTACAACCAAGTAGGCAGTTGCATTGA